>NC_142929.1:104029950-104084950 GCF_046866305.1 Octopus bimaculoides
CTGCGTTTTCTATGCCTTATCATGATTTAGTTTTGAAATCTCTATATAAGCATGGTGCTATTTAACCGCCTACTTTCAAGCTATAGTTTTTATATATCATGCATGTGACTACGGTTGTTAGGAAGTAGTCTATGTTGGAACAGTCTTCCCCTGTCTTTTTATTGAGACGAAATTTTTTATGTGGATTATGTTGGTATATATAGATAGATAGATAGATAGATATCTTTTTATTATAGCCACACAGGGCTAAATACAGAAAATGGACAAATTACAAAGTAGAGCTTTGGGGGGGGGGATGATTTGGATCAAAAGGGATCGCGGGATAGATAGATAGATAGATAGATAGATAGATAGATAGATAGATAGATACACACTAGCACATGCACACACACACACACATACATATATATATATATATATATATATATATATATATATATATATATATATATATATATATATATATATATATATATAAATGCGTGTGTGAGTGTGTTTGCGTGTATATATATATATATCATATATTATATATAATTATGTTTAATATGCAAACAACTCACGAATGCAAAGGAAATCAATACCAAAAGTAGAGCAATTTAGATATTTATTGAAAACGGATTACAATTTACTACACTTTCATCTCACGACCCATTGTAATGAAAAACTACTGAAAAAATATTGCATATATTGTTAGATGGAGAATAAGGAACAGCAAGAGATAAATGATGGGCGGATGAAGCTGGAGTAAACAATAAATATGAGAAATGTGTGAAATACGCAAGATGAAAGGTGAGTTGTCAACTGTGTAGCAAATACATCGATTTAAAATGTTAGAGAAGAGGTGTTGTGCTTAAGTATTCAGAAAACAATTAGGTTGAAAACATCAGTTAAACAGAGCGTAGTTTCCGCATGACCACATTTTCACGGTATTAAATAATATATGCTAAAAGATCTTGCCTGGAAAAGGAGATCACTTGATCATTTATTACGTCTTTGAATCAATTTAGGCTGATAAATGGTTTGAAATATATGAACGTTTAAATCTTTTGTGCTAGCAAGAAGTCACCAGCTCTGCAGTGTGGTTAAGAAGAGAGGGATAGGAAAACGATATTTCTTAATATTTAGAAATACAAACCAAACACGGGTGTCGGGCTGGTTATAAGATCTGGCAAAACATCAATCTGCATTTGCAGACGTAGTTGAGTTAAAATTCCAAATACATGTAGATAAATGGTCTGTATTTCGAGCTTTATGGCGAAAAGTGTAAAATATCTGTTTGTACTGTGATTTGAATGAATTCAAAGTCAAACCGTTTTGCGATTTAGAAACTATGATCTTTTCTACAGTTGCACAGTAAATAATCTCTGTAGGAGTAAATTTACTGTCTGGTGAATATTCATTCGAAGGGATGTAGTGGCAAATGTATAAAAGTTGCATTGAGGAATAAACGCTAGGTTTGATGTGGTCATATTTAAAGATAAAGGCTTAAAAACTAGATGTAGTTGAATGAGATACTTATATAATCTCTATCTAAAAGTTTTTAGAAACAATTTACTTAGCTATAGGAATAGAAACTTGTTTTGTTTCTTAAAACAAAGGATCGAACCAGGTGATTTAGTTCTTTTTTCATTTTTCTTTTTCTATGTATGTGAAATTGTGAAGTATTGGTTTTTGCTCATAGTATATTTTTGGACAATAAGCTTCTATGAACGCAGGCTTGTTTTAAGAGAGACCGAAGGTTTAGGATATCGTTAGGTAAAATCAAGGCTATTACGTTCTTTTCTAAATCTCTATAATTGTTGATCTCTATAATTGTTTGTGGACCATCATATCTGTAAGCCTCTCAATAATGTTAGGAAATTTTTTAAAGGTAGATGGCTTAAGAGACATAATCCAACGACGTTGCTAATTTCAGCTGAATCTTTCGAATTTTCTTTTATCATAGAATAAAATGAATTTCTTTACTTGTAGAATATTAATTTCCCCATCAGTAAGAGGTGAAAATTCTTTTGCCAATTTGAATATATCCATCAAGAAGATTTCAGGAATAGAAGAATAGTCGCCTTTAAAGTTAGATTAGATAAATCTACACTTTTCTTTGGCCAGTGGGAATTTAAACGAAGTATTCACAGATATTCTATGTGTGAGTAGAAAGCTGACTTAACAACCTACATTCGTATCAAAAAGACCTTTTCCATTAATACCAGCATGTTTTGTCGGGCTTTAAAATGTCTAGCAGAGAGCGAATTGTTATCATCGTTCTTAAAGATGAACTACGGGTTTCTACGCTACCATCTATATTTAAATCGGTTGCTATCCTTCTTACTTCTGCATTGCTGTCAAAGATATAAAGTTTGTTTTCTTATAAGTGTTAGTAATAGAGTTAGAGAGGAATTTATGGTAGATAGGTTTATCAATTCCGTAGAGATTTTTAGTTGATCGGATTATATGAAAATATTGTTGTTGGTACTAAAGATATTTAATTTTGATTTCAAGTCTCTCTGGAATTCCTTTATGGTGTTTGAATTTAATGTTGTTGATCATGCGGAAAAGATCTTCAAACGGTTGAAGAAGTTTGTTTTATGAAGTATATTTGTTTGTCTTGAAACCCAAATTTTTTTTTTTTTTTTTTTTTTTTTTTTTTTGCCTAGACCGGACCCTTCGTCTCAATCTTTAGCTGAGATGTTCAGTTTTCTGTATGAGGAATTTTAGAAATACGTTTTTATTTTTTTTTTCCGAGGAAATGGTTATATTTTAGTAAGACAAGTCGGGATGGTGTTTCTATATAACTCACTTTCTATAGGCGGCGTTGCCTTAGAGTGTTTTACTGAAAGGAGCATAGCAGTAATGACGCTATTTTACTAAAGTGTGGACAACAACCGGTCCAAACAGCTCAAAACAGAAAGAACAGTACAGACGTATACTGAAGCTGAAAAAACGTGCAGGGTTACAATTTACTGTAGTTTCATCGCACGAATTGTTTATCACTCAAATACTTTAAAATAGTCAACACAAATGAATTTTCCTTTCCAAGTGATGTCATTTCGAATAAAACTATTTTCCTAACTCTCTTGTCAACCAATTTCTTTTAGGCTTACTGTTTTCTGAATAATTAAACACATCGCGTCTTTCATCCATTTGTTTATAACACTCTGTATACTTCTCCATTTATACTCGATATCATGTTACTGGTTTCTTTACGTATTTCACTCTTATTCGAAGCTTATTCATTCACTGTTATTTTTACTCACACTCTTCTGCAAGTCTTAAATCAAATTTTATTCAATAATTTCTCAAAATTTCTTTATAGTTTCTTATCTAATTACAATTTGGTAATTTGTGAGAGAAAAATATAAATACTATTGTTTCATTCTCTCTCTCTCTCTCTCTCTCTCTCTCTCTCTCTCTCTCTCTCTCTCTCTCTCTCTCTCTCTCTCTCTCTCTCTCTCTCCATATACATATACATGTACATACATAAATACATTGATACATATATGCATATATATATATATATATATATATATATATATATATATATATAGTGTGTGTGTGTGTGTGCATGTGTTTGTGTGTGTGTGTGGTGTGTGTGAGAGAGAGAGAGAGAGAGAGAGAGAGAGAGAGAGAGAGAAGGCGCGTGGCTTAGTGGCTAGGGCATTCGATTCACGATCGTAAGGTCGTGAGTTCAATTCCCGGCGACGCGTTGTGTCCTTGAGCAAGACTCTTTATTTCACGTTGCTCCAGCCCACTAAGCTGGCAAGAATGAGTTGTACCTGTATTTCAAAGGGCCAGCCTTGTCACACTCTGTGTCACGCTGAATCTCCCTGAGAACTACGTTAGGGGTACACGTGTCTGTGGAGTGCTCAGCCACTTGCACGTTAATTTCACGAGCAAGCTGTTCCGTTGATCGTATCAGCTAAGACCCTCGTCGTCGTAACCGACGGAGTGCTCCTAATATATATATATATATATATATATATATATATATATATATATATATATATATATATATATATATATATATATACCTACGTCTACCTGTATATATAAGTGCATATCTGGGTACAAGACATTGCAAACAAAACGTAGACAAGAAAATAATAATAATAACCAGAGTACAGAAAACACACAAGCCACATAGAGAACATTTTCCTTCATCAGCTACCCCCGTTTTAACACCGGCGTTTCGAAGAGTTGGGCAGGACGCATCGTTAAAACGGTTCTTCCCATGGACCGCAAATTAAATTTGGATACACAAATTAAACCTGTGCCATGGAGGAATGTAGTGGCGGACAAAAAACAAGACAGGAAAACAAACGGAAAAGGCTATGCGGCCAGACGTGAAAAATTATGTGTATATGAACGCTGTGAGGCACGAACTGAAAGTAGGGACAAAGTAAGTTCGCGTGTTTGCTCGGCGATAGCCAAGGAAGAAAAGGATTAGTGACCGGAAGCATGTGACCAAGCAGGAGTAAAGAAGAGAGAGAGAGAATGGTAGAGGGAGAAACAAAGGGAGGAAGTAGAAGAATAGGTGAGCAACGAGAGAAAAAGAGGAAGAGAGGAATATAATAGTAACAGAAGGAAGAACGAGAGAGGAAAGAGAGAGATATAGTAGTAACAGAAGGAAGAACGAGAGGGGTAAAGAGAGATACGTAGTAGTAACAGAGGAAGAACGAGAGGGGGAAAAAGTGATAGAGAAAGATATATATATATATATATATATATATATATATATATATATATAGTTATATATATATATATATGTATATATATGTATGTATGTACGTATGTATATATGTATATACTCATTTATTACTTGATTTATATATATATATATATATATATATATACATATATATATATATATATATATATATATATATATATATATATATATATATATATATATATATATATAGTGAGAATAGAGAGGACAAAAGGAAGGAGGAGAAGTAGAAGTTTTTTTTATGTAAAGATTTACGTCCTGATATTTAAGGTTATATGAATTTTCTATGAAAAATGTATGTGTAGAGGGAGATAGAGAGATAGAGAGATAATTAGAAGGGGAAAACTGGGAAATGTAGACTAATGAATGAGAAGTAGGAAAAGACGAAGATGTGGTAGAAAATGGGAGGTAAACATGAGAAACATTAGCGTAGCGAAGACACAATTTTAGTATTATAAACTAATAGGTGGAACAAGAAGATTGTGAAAAGAGATGACAATTACTTTATAAATGAATGAATGAATGAATAAATAAACTGTGTTAACAATAATGATAGTGGAAACATTATCAGTAAAATTGATGTAGAAACTTGAAATCTAGCAAATAGGAAAGTGTACACAATTAACCTGTGAATTAAAAAAATGTTTCCTGTAAGATGTCAGTTCTATAGAAAACTCATGTATTATAATGGTTTAGGAAACTGTTAAATGTTGTATTGATGTTAGATTTTATAAATAAAAATAATAAAAAGATTTCAATTATAATAAACAATAAAATTCTTAAAGTCTTCGACATAATGTTCGTGATATTAGAAGTATATAAAATTTCAAGAAAACTAAGATAGTTTAAATATACTAAAAAACATAATAAACACATGAAAATAAAGTAATGATAAATTAATAAATAAAAATGTCTTTCGTAAAAGACGCTTACAAATTTCAAGATTACAGTTTGGCATAACAAATAAATAACTTTAAATAAGTAATAATTTGCTATCATAAATAAATGATTAATAAATAAATAAGAATGTTCGTTGATTGCTAGGTCTTCTGTTCTACATTTCTTAAAGGAACCACCCTATCAATATTACTATCTTTCAATGAAAGTGCGTATGCGAGTGTGTGCGAGAGATAGAGAGAGAGTGTGCGTGTGTGTGTATATGTTTTATAGTGCGGCCGTTTTTTCACATATTGGTACTCTGGTCAAAATATTGGTATACTGATGAAAATAACATTCTTCTCAATGATGCCAAATAACTAAGGTATATTCTACAGTTAAATATTGAACCCAATGACGTTGCTTTTGGCATTATCATTGAAGACAAGCACCATCGTATCATCCCTGACGTAACTTACGGCACAATAGAAATCAAGCTGCAATAAAAAGAATTATATACAGTTCAACTGCAGGTTTTTCATAAATTCCTCTCTCGTATCTTGGAGAAATACAACCCCAACTTGTATTTCTGCAAGTTAGCTTCTTGAGAAAAGAGCGAACTATAGGCTTCACACTCAAACATTTTATGTCCTAGTCTGTTTTGCAAATAGGGCCATTTGACGCTTCCAGTGAATTATTCACTTCTGATATCATTAAAATAGTTGAGACGGTGGTGAGATCAAGAATAACCAATTCCTGGATAGTAACAATCTCCTAAATCCCAGTTGGAATGGATTTTGATGTGCCAAAGACTGCCTAACATAACTTTTATACCACTTTGAGACGATATTTTTAATATTTTGGAAGATGGTTCAAGCCTATGTCATATACTTTGATTTCATGAGAAAAGCAACCTAATATTTCAGTGAAAATATTTGCAATAGATTAAATGCTTTCTGATAAGCAGAACTTAGCATATAAACGAAGCATTTTATTTCTTTTTGTCATTATTTGTTTTGATCTGAAGTGAGTAACTGTGCCCCATAGCCTTCGCCGGTTCTACCTGGTCGGTGACAATGACGTTGGCAGCGTTCTACTTGAACTATTGGATGCCATCAGTTTTAGGAAAAATATATTCAAGGCGAAAATACAAAAGGACCGACGTTCTTGGGGAAGAAATTCTGAGCGTTGTGATAAGCTTGATATCAGAGGATGAACACAACAGTGGCAACGAAATGAGGAGCTAAACAGAAGTGACACAAGACCAGTTAGATCCGTCACACATTGATGACTTCTTTTTAAAGATGTGAGAGTAAGTGAAACAGAAGCAGCGTCATGTGGGAGCAGTATTGCATCAAGAGTCTCACCTGAAGTTTGTAGATGATTAGTAGTTTGTTTAACAGATAGACAGACAAACAGATACATACATGTATGCATGGTTGCATGCATGAATACATACATACATACAAACAAACATAGACGCTAAGAATGGCGTAATACATACAGTACCAAGTAACCAGATAAAAAATCGGTTGAACGTTTTACCCTGTCTGCCAGTAGTACTCTGAAACTTTTGTAAAGATACATATGGGTCTCATTATGTGTGTATAGTTGTTTGTGTATATCTAAGATTTTGTGAACTTCACATCTATCCTCTTTCACTACACTCCGTCCTCATCATTCTCGCTTACTCTCTCAATAATTATCTTTCTATCTTTTATGTCTATCTTTATATGATTCCTTCTTTTCCTTTTTTTCTGTTTTATACATGTTTCTCTCCTCTTCCTTCTGTCATATTGCCTCTCCCTTTCAAACCATTCTAACTCTCAATCTCTTAATTACTCTCATTGTTACCACGATTTTGACGCCCTTTTCACCTCTGCTTCCTCTTTACTCTTTCTCATACTAACTCTTATTTTCTCCCTTCTCTCTCCCCCTTTCTCAATCCCCCTCCCAGCTTCTCTTCTACAAATTCACGTTGTCTTTTCAGTTCAAAATTTTTCGTCCATTACGTCCCATTTTATTAATGCTACCAGCCTTAGTCCATTATTAAAGATGTCAGCAACTAAAATGTTCTGTTTAAGCACAACAAATGTCTCCAACCTACAACCTCTCTACCATTTTCTATCTACCCCCACTGTAGTTGAAATACGTCAATTATCACCACATGTTGGCATAGTTCAAACATGTAGAAACTGGCGGAGTAAAGATTAGGTTCGAGATCGCAGCATGACTTTCAAGTAGTAAACTTCGTTTATCTTTTATTAATGATGTGAATTAATGCATCCACACCACTGGACAATGTATACTGTTACGTAATCATTTGTTAATGTATCATTTCTCTGGTTTCTTTATATCATATGAGTGTTTATGTACACACGCAAACACACCCATACATACACACCCCATACGCACACACTGATACATATATATATATATATATATACGTGTAGGTATAGCGATGCAAACACGAAAAATAGAACTCAAAATATGAGTATATGTATATTTTTATTAATATTTAGCTGAAGCAGCAGAATGACTCAAGAGACGAAAGTTTGGTGCATTGGCACATCAAACTTTGATAAATGCATACGTAGGAAAGTATCGACACTTAAGTTACTGTGTTGCCTCTGCTATATATATAGCAACAGTAAACAACATGAAATAAGAAAACAAAAGACTTCAATACGCAAACAACGAGAGAAACAAATGGAAAACAGGACAAGTAATAAAATGATATAAAGAACGACCCATCCTCAGTTGTCGGTTGTCTATCTACTCCCCATTTCGAGCATTGAACGACAATGAGTCTTCGAAGACAGTTGCTCCCATAAGTACTAAAATAAAATTTGGGATTTATGGAGAGTCAAAGTTGGGAACAAAAACAGGAGACATACAAGGAAACCGAACGAAAACAAACAAAGGTCATCAGCCCAGAACGAGGGTAAAATAACGAACGCTGAAGAAATATTTTCTTTGACAAGAGAAACTATAGAAGAGAGAGATAGGGTACGTCCAGTACTTAAGACAATCCTGAAAGAAAAGAAAAGAAAGATGATCACGTGAGGGAAAGGAAGATGCACAATGGTCACGCGTGAGCAACGAGAGAGAGTAAAGGAGAAAAAGGGGGCGAGTGAGAGACAGATAGAAAATGGTTAAGGGAGAAAAAAGGGAATTAGAGAAAGGACGAGAGAGAAAAGGATGGGAGAGAAAACAGTATAGAGTAGAGTCGCATCAGAAAGATTAAGATAAACTTACTTGGAAATGGATGCGTGGCGTTCAATCAAATATTAATGATATAAATAATATATAGATATAGAGATATAGATACAGGACGTCACCAACAGTAAACAACATGAAATACGAAAACAAATGAGTTCAATACGCAAACAATGAGAGAAACAAATGGAAAACAGGACAAGTAACATAAAGAACGACCCTTCATCAGTTGTCGGCTGTCTATCTACTCAGTTCGAGCATTTATATTATTGTTTGATTGAACACCACGCATCCATTTCCAAGAAAGTTTATATATATATATATATATATATATATATATATATATATATATTACTCGCACTCCGTCGGTTACGACGACAAGCGTTCAAGTGGATACGATCAACAGAACAGCCTGCTCCTGAAATTAATCTGCAAATGGTTGAGTACTGCACATACACACGTGCCCTTAACGAAGTTCTCAGCGAGATTCAGTGTGACACAGAATGTGACAAGGTTGGTCCTTTGAATTACACGTACGCACTCATTTTCGCCAGCTGAGCATATACGTGTATGTGCGTGTTTAAGCACTTGAACTAAAGAATTCAATGTAAGCATGACAAGAAAAACAATAATCAATACTTAAGATAGTGTCTAACTATATTAGTTAAAACTAAAAATTCAAATTTCGGGTATAAGCTTTGCGTCACCGATTTTCGAACGAAATTTGTGTAATGAAACAAGAAACTATTAATAAGAATTTTCAGATCATAAAAACAAAAAGGAAGTATTTGGTTAGAAACATGTCTAAAGATAAAACCAAATGAATAAAATGTTTTAGTCGATTTCTATGCAAAGATTAGGATCGAGTAATTGAGAGACAAATGAAAAGTAAGAAGGTAAATAACTGTATAATTCGATCGTATTGATTACAGATTTTTTTGAACATATTCGCAAAATGTTATTCATGCTCAAATATTACAAAATATTAACAAAGAAATGTAAAGAGTTGAGAAAGTGAGAAAGAGAACGGATCACGTATTGAGGGAAAAAAATAATCTTTCAAAGCACTGTCAGAAATCCTTCTACATTTCTAAAAGAGCCTGTAACTCGATAAAGCAAAGTAAAAGAGATAAGTGAAAAACACGAAAATCAAAAACGGAAATTAAAGTATAGAATGTGATAACGTCGGAACATTCTTATTGATTATTTTTAATTGTGGATCTATCGTTGGAAAATTACATAGCAAATATTTCGCTTTATGCAAGCAAATATAAAGAATTCCATTTGTTGGAATCAAGCGGTTCCCCTCCTATTATATTATTTATTTTATTTTTAAAAAGTTGTATTTTTTTTTGCTTTGTTTTGTTTTGTTTTATAGTTCAGTATATCTATGCATATGCATTCAAATTTTTGTATTGGGTATCTCAGGGATAAAAACGTTCATGCTTTTTAAACCGTGGAGTAAATATTAATAATGATTATAAAATTTATGGTAAATAATAATTATAATGTATACATATTCCCCACGAAGAGAGGAATTATGTAATAATTCTTTCTATAATAGGTATAAGGACTGAAATTCTGAGTGAGAGGGAAGGTCGATTACATCGATCTCAGTACTCAACTGGTACTTATTTTATCGACTCCAAAAGGATGAAAGGCAAAGTCGGCCTCAATGGAATTTGAACTGAGAACGAAATAGCAGATGAAATGCCGTTAAGCATTTCGCCCGGCGTTCTAACAATTCTGCCGGTTCGCCGTTTTAGAAGATTTATGTAATAATAGAATGAAATAGCAATTTGATCTGAACATGTTATAAGCTTCTCTCCAAGTGACGATAGAGAGAAAGAATGACTGAAAGGGACGCTGAGAGGGACGCTGAGAGAGAATGAGGGAGGAAGATAGTGGTGACTGAGTCAATGAGTGATGTAGGGAGACAGATAGGGGAGGCAGACTGCAACCTTTAACTCCATTAACAATTTTCACTTTCTTTTTTACCTATAATCACTTTTCCCATTGTTTATTGTGTTATCTACTCTCAGTTACATATTGTCGTTTATTTCGTATTACACTTCCAAAATTTCACAAAAATAAATTAAAACCACACTGTTGTTATGCTGCTAATGTTCAAATCTCTTTTAATCAATAAATATTTAATCAATTCTTATTAATTTTTAAAATTATAATTGTTTTTATAATAGATTAATATAAATTCAATTAACTTGTAAATTATATAAATATAATTTCATTTCACAAAGTTTACGAAGCAAAGTTAATAAAGAGTAGATTGTTCTGAATGGGAAACGAGTCGTGCTGATAACGTCTGAATGACTGAGCCGTCTATCATAAAAGCCAGTAACCAATTAAAAAAGAAAAGAGGTTGAATTGCTATTTTAGTAGAATATTTAATCGATCCTCATTATATTTTTAAAATTAAGTTGTTTTTTAATAATATACTCATTTAACTTGTAAAATATATGAATAAAAATTTCGACTCTCAAAGTATATGCTATCATAGAGAGAGGCTCCTTCAAATGGTATGCTTTTAATTTCGACTGTCGAAAAAAAAAACAGCGCTCCATTGAACAAACGATTTCGAAAAGAGCAGGGAATGAGTAGGTTTTATATACGTTACATTAATTACATTTTAAATAAGTATCGATATTAGATCAGAAAAAAATTTGTTCAACTAAAACGGTACAACTACATTTTAGCTGCATAAATCCGAAAATATAATAGTTACTCTATATAAAGGAACATTTATGAATGTGCATGTATGATCGTTTATGCGTGTGTGAGTATGTGCGTGCGTGCGTGTGTATGTGTTTATATTTATGCTTACACTGCTATCTATGTTGTGTTCCTTAATGTCCTGTAACTTAGCTAGTCTAGAAATAGATTGCGATCTGCAATCCATAATGAATATACTGATAGGCAGATACACAGAAAAATAGATAGACAGACAGACACACACACACACACACACACACACACACATACCTCATGTATGCACGCACACACGTATGCACATACATACATACATACAAACAAAAATACCCTGTTTTCGATGTTGAAATTCCAAAGGAGCCTTGGATCTAGGTTAGAAATCGACTCTTTCTCTATTGGCAAGAAATCTTGAAATAAAACTGAACAATGGCATACATACATACATACATACATACATACATACATACATACATACATACATACACACACTCATGCATACATACATACATACATACATACATACATACATACATACATACATACATACAAGGGGAATCTGGATAAACTGGGATTTTCAGCAAGAGAAATTGACCGGTTGATTCGAACATTACAAGTCCAATCTGTGGGTGCAACAATAACAATATGCAAGACTTTTCTCAAATGTGAATTTGTCTGCGTTAACTACATCCCAAAGATGGAGCTTTGTATCTTTGTTGGAAACCGGCTCCCTCCTCGGTGGAAGATTTATAAATAAAAGATAGAAGAAACATACAACATATAGGTCTTCTCATGCAGAACGCCTTTGGGATCAAACATGAACAACAACCTAAAATTTAGAATTGCATGTCCAACTCCACCAAAAATAGCCAGTATTTGCTCTGGTTCTCTACGTTCTGAGTTCAAATGCAGCCGAAATACTCTCTCTCTCTCTCTCTCTAAATAGGCTACATTCCACTGTCAGAAGAGTGACAGTGAGGACTCATCACAGTGTCCTTTCTCCAGAAATAGAGGTCGTTTATGATATATATACGAGGGGGTACCCCAAAAAACTGGAATTTTACAATATTATTTTATTCCCTTAGTTTTATTTGTTTACACTTTTATTGCCTTCAAAGTATTCGCCATCTGATACAATGCATCGGTCTAGACGCGTTTTTCACTGTTCAAAGCAGTCTTGGAACTCCTGCGAAGTGATCTCTTTCAATGCCTCCATCGTTTTTGTTTTTTTCTTCACCTCTTCCACATCTGCAAAACGTTTTCCTTTAAGAGCTTTTTTTATTCGGTTGACAAAAAATTCGCAGGGAGCAAGATCGGGAAAATAAGGAGGGTGAATAAGTGGGGTCGCGCCATTTTTAGTCAAAAACTGTCTGAAACTTAAGGTAGTGTGCGCAGGCGCATTGTCGAGATGAAACCACCACTCTTCAATTTGTCATGGGTCGGGGCGATTTCGTCTCACCACGTGTCGCAAATGCTTCAGAACTGCCAAGTAAAATGTCTGGTTAACTGTTTGACCAGGAAAAACAAATTCTGTGTGGACATTTCTTTCACATCGAAGAAACAAACCAGCATCGTCTTGACATTGGACTTCACTTGACGCGCTTTTGGGGTGGGGGCGTGGTGACATTGAATGCTTCGATTGACTTGATTGCTGCTTCATTTCTGCGTCGTAGCCGTAGCACCACTTTTTTGTCATCAGTGATGACTTTCGAATAAAGGTCCGGATCAACTTCCAGCTATTCTTTCAGTTCACGACACGCATTCAGCCGTGACTGCTTTTGATCTTCTTTGAGCAAGCAAAGCACAAATTTTTCTGCAACTCTTTTCATTCGCAATTCCTTACTCAGAATTTGTTGGCAGGAGCTCCAGGATATACCAGTAATATCAACAAGTTCGTGAATTGTCCGGCGACGGTCCTCCAAGGTCAGTTCATGAATTTTCGTGATGTCTTCATTCGTTCGGGAGGTCGACAGTGACCCTGAACAAGATCGGTCTTCAACCGACAAGTGACCATTCCTAAAGCGTGAAAACAACTCGCAAACTTGTGTTTTGTTCATGACAGCGTTCTTGTAAGCTGTTTGAAGCATGACAACTGTTTCGCCCGCCGTTTTACCATGCAAAAAACAGAATTTCATGGAAGCAGGATGTTCCTTCGTTTCAGCCATCACAAAATTCGACGAACAGAGAAGAAGCACTGCAAAACAAAGACGCACCATCTGACAGCACGACTTCAAACCACGACGCCGGTCAGCAGACTAATGCCTGAGGGTTGCATCAGGTGGCTTCTAGAGGCGGAAGCCTGAACTAAAACGGGTTTGTCGCACAGAGAACGTTTCAGGTTACTTTTGCGTACTCCCTCATATATATGTATATATATAGTCAATCCAAACATGAATAAATATATATATACATACACACATGTTTGTGCGTGTACATAGTATGTTGTCTCATATTAATCTAGTCTCAGCACATGTACAATTGTCTCTGCAGAAACAGTTGCTTTGTGAAGATTCTTTTTTAAAATGTGGTGTCAGAGTGTTTTAAGTTGATTGCAAACTGCGATGGGTTTTTTTCCTACAACCATCACAAGTTACAAACTTTACAACTTGTTATTCAAAGCCATTTGAGAGGTAAGTGTAAGGATACAAATCGAAGCGCTCCCTTTTGGTTAGTTGCCAGGTACCAGATTAATTTGCTCATCTATGAATATTTATGTATATACACAATGCTGCATATAATATGTGTATGTGCGCATATATGCAATTTGGTCATATTTATACCAATACGCATGTGTACTTGTATAATATTAAATATTCGCTTACTCATAAAACAAAGCTAGTAATAATATTCGCTTACTCATAAAATAGAGCCAGTAATATCATATACAATTTCATTATATTCTGCGAAAATTAGATTCCTTTCCAGGCAGTTTCTAGAACACTGTTCAATGTTGAATAGCGTACTCATGTTCTCGAAGCGATCCCAGTAGTCAAAAACACTGAAATGCTAAATGCGAAAAGCTTGTCCCTTAGATATAATTATGATGTGATCTACATAGAATCTACATAGATGATATCTATATTTCACGACTATCATTGTGTAAGGATATTTGTAAAGGTATTATGTTGAATTATAAACCTAAAGATATGTTCCAAGAACTGTCGTGAGAAGATCGTTTTCGAATGTAACAACACGAAAATACTTATATAGAATGTTTTAAAATTTGGAAAAGCATTATTACCGAGCGAGTGTTAGTTTTTAAATAGTCACTAAATTATAATTATTATTCTTGATAAGTTACATGTGTTAAAATGTTCGAGATCGAGCAAGTGTTAACACTACTTAAAATGCTTAGCTATATCCTACAAGAAATATTTGCTCGTTTTCTATAATACTTTTATATATTTACAAGACCAGGGGTTAGCGATTCATAGTTAATATTGTATCCACGATCAAGATACTTAAATCACTCGACCGGCCAAGTTCACCTAGCCCTATGTAATTATTACAGAATGGTCTTCTTTATTGCTGTAAGTTTATCAGTACTAAATTTTGTTGAGTTACATTGCTGAGTTTGATTCCCGAATGAAAAACTATATTCATTAGACTAGTGACCTATTTAAGGATAGATTATAGACTAGATTTACTTAATGCTTCAGAAACTGGAGCTGAATACCTCTCCTTTGAATCTATGTAGAATAGATTGGAATAGATGAACTTACTCAGTATGCTATGGTTGTGTAGTAGCAGCTGAGACAGTACTGTAACAGCCTCTAGTGAAATCAATGTTCTGTATCGCAGCACAGCAGTTGTGGTCTGTTTCTAACATTGACTCTTAATTTTTAATGTCTCCATTCGTAAGACAAACATAGCGATAAATAAGTATCCAAGTAAAATACAGTACACAGTTTTACATATGTTTACTACATAATTTACAAGTTCTGTTAGCTTGCAGGGCTAGGTACAGCATGCAAAAGTAAACTCATTAAACTCAGTTAGCAAGATACTGAAATGTCTCCACTAACACATTTCCAAGATAAATCTTTTAGTTATGCAATTTCACGGCAACTCAAGAAGCATTTCTCTAAAATGTCAACATTTTTTTATTACTTTTTTTCAGCTTTTATTAATTAATAAACATAATTTATTGATAGAAATATTACCATCATGCTTTTTCAACCTCTACTTTTAACTTATTCTATCATTTTTTTATTGCTGTATTCGGTATTGTGTTACCTTGAACGTAATCGGTGTTATATCATGTCAAAAACATCCACCTCCACCCGCTTTCTATATATAACCTACTTATTCTGACTCTCATTGCAGGCTACACATATATCCATAAACTCTCTTTGTTTCATAGTGATATATATTACTGCACCTTTAGGTCTCTCTTCCTCTCCCTCCCTTTCTCTCTCTTTCTCGCTTTCTCCGTCTCACTCTCTCTCTCTCTCTCTCTCTCTCTCTCTCTCTCTCTCTCTCTCTCTCTCTCTCTCTCTCTCTCTAACTCTCTCTTTATATTTCTTTCTTTAATGGAATTTATAATACTTTGAGATGGGGGAAAACTTTTAATATCAGTTTAAGCAAGATCCATATACTAGACTTGCATAGTAATGAAGGATAACATACTGTAGAAAGACTCGTACATATACAAATACTCTAAATAACACATGCATATATGTACAAACCCATACAAGCATGTGTGCATAATATATAGATTGCACCGCGGTTGCTCATCGTGTAGTGTGTATGCGCATGGTTATGACTAGCGATTAAATAGAAAAATAAAGTAATATATATTTTTTATAAGAAAATTGACCGAAGCATAAGATATTTCTAATAAGAAAGAAAACATTACTCGGTCAGGATAAAAGTAATTGCTTCTTATCGCAACAAGAAGCTAGCAATTTTAGAGGTGGGGATCTAGTCAATACCATCCACTCCAGTACTCGAGTGATACTTTATTTTGTGGAGCCTGGAGAAATGAAAGACGAAGTCTCACAAGAAAGAGCAAGGCATGTAAGATGCGAAATGTAAAGATAATCCACGATTAATGTTTGGACATATTCCGTAAGCAAATAATGGAATCAGAGCAGAAAAGCAAAGAGACGACATACTCCAGAGAGAGAGAGAAAGAATAAGTGAGTGAGTGAGTGAGTGAGAGCGGGAGAGAGGGAGAAACACTGTCTGGTGTTGCTAAATATAGCAATTTTTATTTAGAAGCGACTCTGAAATGTGTTCTCAGTAAAGACAATATAATTATTTGAAGCCAATCTATAGAGGTTACCGTTGTACATTACAAAAGTTCCATATGAGATGCTATCGAAAGGAAAATAAGTAACGTTACTACAACTGCTGTGAGATGATGAATATTTAGTATTTCTATAAGCGTAATTGTTGCTATTGATCTTGGTTTGGGGAGTAGCCATATTTTGGGTACAACTGTAGATGACTTTGAAATCACTTTTATTGAGGAGTTTACGATAAAAATGATTACTTTGGAAATGTTTGTGAATAAGATAAGGGAAGCTTGTGGCTATATTAGATTACACGTTTTAACAGAAAGAAAAATTAAATCAAATAATCTTTCTGTTCCTGCTTATATATATTTACTTATATATTATTATTATTATTATTATTATTATTATTATTATTATTATTATTATTATTATTATTATCATTATTATTATCATCATCATCATCATCATCATCATCATCATCATCCTCATCATCATTATTATATTATTGTTGTTGTTGTTATTATTATTATTATTATTATTATTATTATTATTATTATTATTATTATTAAGTACAATCAATGTATTGGGTGTATATCCGAATGCAGCGATTACTATGAAGTTAAATCACGCCTGATAGAAGAAAACTCAAATACACTCTAAGAATATTATTCAACACAGAACAATCTGCACCTTCCTGATATGACAAGAGATATTACATCTGTTTTAGATAGACAGTTGGAGAAAGAGAGAGAGGAAGAGAGATTTATATAGACATATACACTTACGTTTAAACATAAATACAACCTGTATACAAAAACTCATACATACACACATACATAAGTACTGGATCACATAAAATAATACGTTATTTCTATATAGTGTTATTTCTATACAACTATATTTTTAAAAAAAGCTAGTTCTAAAACCTCTCTGAGAGATGAGCGCTGTAGTTGTACTAGCAAGTAATGTTCGTAGCCACGGAGTTTACTGCGAATTTTTAACCCCAAGAGGATATCTGTTCCAGCTGGTTAACGACGCACAACTCCATCCGATATATTACGAGCAGGGGAGCGTACCCGTGCCACCTTCTAGCGACGGGACCAGCAGACCAGCCTGGTTTTGGGCTATTTCTGCTTCTCGTCAGTACTGGATACTTCGTCTGCTATAGATGGCAGTAGCTCGCCTTTGCTCGCAATATATCTGAATTCAAGCGACACAAATATTGCTGATTTTGTAAGCAAAACAGCTAGTTCTAAAATCTAAGAGTCCGATCTTTGATATACACTCCTAAGTACTATCATCAGCAAAGAATGCGGCCTAAAATAAATGATAAATGCTGATACATACATACACACCTATTCATATTATATATGCATATATACATATATGTATACATATATGTATATATATATATATATATATATATATATATATATATATATATATATATATATATATATATATATATATATATATAATAGGCGTGTATGTGTGTGTATGTATATATTGCCGTTCATATATACATACATATGCATATATATACATATATTTATACATACATATACATGTTTGTATGTATGTATGTATGTTGTTGGCACTCCGTCGCTTACGACGTCGAGGGTTCCAGTTGATCCGATCAACGGAACAGCCTGCTCGTGAAATTAACGTGCAAGTGGCTGAGCACTCCACAGATACATGTACTCTTAACATAGTTCTCGAGGATATTCAGCGTGACACAGTGTGACAAGGCTGGCCCTTTGAATTACAGGTACAACAGAAACAGGAAGTAAGAGTGAGAGAAAGTTGTGGTGAAAGAGTACAGCAGGGTTCACCACCATCCCCTGCCGGAGCCTCGTGGAGCTTTAGGTGTTTTTCGCTTAATAAACACTCACAACGCCCGGTCTGGAAATCGAAACAGCGAACCTATGACCGCGAGTCCGCTGCCCTAACCACTGGGCCATTGCGCCTCCACATCTATGTATGCATGTATGTATGTGTATGCACATATGTGTGTGTGTGTGTGTGTGTGTGTGTGTGTGTGTGTGTGTGTGTGTGTGTGTGTGTGTGTGTGTGTGTGTGTGTGTTGCTAAGCTCACGAAAAACATTCTCTATCATTGCTAGCTGTCGCTAGTATGTCCCGCTTATATTTGAGCCTTTTCGTAAAGATCTTTTTAAATTTCTTTTAATAGACTGCACAAAAGAAAAAAGCTATCAGTCAGTCACAGTTGGATTGCTTTCACACTCTGAAGTTTTCACTCGTGCCACATCGACCCATTCGTGTATCAATTTCGTAATTTCTTTAAGTACTGATTTTTTAAATTATTCATTGCTCTTGTTGTCCCACCTTGTTACGCTTGTCACGTAGACGTAAAGCGATTCCACGAGATATTAAAACAAAGATTATAAAAATAGTATGAAGGGAAGTAAAGGAAATATTGTTGCAGAATTAGAACTTGCACTGCCAACCGTAGAAAACTATAATTAATTAATATGACAACAGTTACCATGCAAATTTCAAAGTGTGTGTCACGCTTGTGAACGAAAGCATAAACTTAATAAAATGATGGGAAATATAAATTTTTTTTTTTTTAATATTTGGAAGGTTGATGTGTCACAATGTCACTAAGCACTCTCGCAGGCCATTAGCCGGTAGAAGGCGTTAAATTTATTTAATCAATTGAAGAAAGATGCTGAGCAAGTCACTCAAACGTTTGCTATTTACTTCTCGTGGATTGTTTGAAAAGTTCAAGATACGATCTAATCACTATAGTATTTGGATAACAGAGAAATCAGCAAGTGCTAGCATCCAGACTGCACAGTTGCAGTATATCATAGAAAGAGTTAAATATTCACTAGAGCTAGTTTCAAATGTAGATGAATATGGACTGTTTTCAAAACGTTTACCCTAAAAGATTTGTCTCAAATAGGTAAACATGATACCAAAATATAACGTAGCAAATCATCGTCTGATATTACTTTTAGAGACAAATACCACTGGAGACTGGAAACTTAAACTATTGTTTGTTGATTATTCTGATATCCTAATGATACAAGGTCTCCAAAGTTAGTTATACTGAAACCTAACGGGAAAAGATTGAGATACATAGAATGTGTCTATTATTGTTAAACTTTACTGCTATTGTGAAAAGAATTTCGAGCACAAGAACTTCTACATTTGGACAGAGCTCTAGTTTATTCTTAAATCTCGATTCACTGTAAACGTGAGTACGTAGTGAAGTTGTTTTCATTCCAATAAACACGTCACTACTACAGGCTATGGATCAGGGAGTAAGTTCTTTCTGTTTTGAAGTATATTATCTTAAAGAAATTTAAATAAGTTGATTACAGCAGCTGATGGTAAGTACGGTCTGGTAGTCTGTAGAAAACTACAGACACAAATGCAACAAATACATAAGAGAATACACCCAATAAACATGCACAAATCACACGTAAAAATCTATTATATGAACCAAATTCCGAACATCTATCGAACAGACGAATACATAATTTTAAAAAACCATAAGACAAAACACAAAATGCATCACAGTTGACTATAAATTAGAACTAAGAATATGTGCTACAAAAGCCGCAAAAGCAAAGTGCCATTTATGGATAACACGCTACAACCCTGTAAACCCCAGAACAAACAACAGATGACTAACATAATATGCGAATTTGGCTATTATACTAAAAGTTTTCAGGACTCCAGCTATTACAATGAATATACTAATACAATACTATCTCATAGGCTCACAATGCATTCACAGCAAAGAGCGATCGCAACACACCACCACAGACTAGAAAATTAAAAATTAGGAAAATACTCAATGAAATTCCTCACAAAATTGAATATTAATCATGAAGCTTATATGTCAGAAATATCTCCGTCAAATTCCATTAGTCTAACAATATTTTTACCAATATATAGCAATGCTGTTACTCTCATAAAATATAAAAATCAGGTTTTGTTAATAGGTGTCTCCGGAACATTCTTCAGTTGAAATGGTGAGATAAACTTTCGAACAAAACCATATGAGAGCAGGTGAACCAGCAATTTAGGTCAAGAGGAGAAAATGGGATTGGCTGAAATGCAACCTATAGAAATTTATTTCCAAGATTATATATTACTAGGCAAGCCCTCCGATGGACACCACAAGGGCGGCGGAAGCGTAGCACCAAAACAACATGGAGTAGGTTCATAGGAACAGAAGCACTAGCAAGCAGCTACACTTAGATACAATTGCAATCCATTGCCAAAAATAAAGACAGATGGAGAGCTCTTGTTGGCACCTTATTCTCCACATGGAATCAAAGCAATTTAGATGTAGCGGGATTATTTAGGAAGAACGTATCTGATGTATTTCACATTTTACAACACATTAGTACGTGGACTCCTGTTTAATAATTTTTGTAATAAAGTCTTTTGAAATCGTCTGTAAATAACAAAACAATGACATTTATACTTCTAATAATGAACACCGAAAAGAAAAATGGAACCTCGAGCAATCTAGTTCCAACGAAAATACATAATATAATACAAACAGAGATAGGACTCTATTGTAAGTGGTCAAAATAAGGAATGTGTATTCAACATTGAAAACATTACTATAGTACTGTTTCACTTCCTGAAACTGTGAAATGCTATTGATTCAATTTTATGAACACGACAATACAATATATGCAAACAAAATATATTTCTATACATGGTTGTACTCACGCTTCTTTACTACACTATCTATATTGACTTCACTTTCACTTTCTCACATCTTTTCGCTCCTTCCTTCTCATTCAGACTCGTTCATTCTAGAAGTGAAGAAAAATGGAGTGAAAGAAAAATAACGAGTATGTAATATTCAAGAAAATAACTCAGATATAGATGAGACTCCATCAGTCTCCATTGAATCCCGAAAGTGTTACAGGACCCTTTCATTTTATAAATAATATGTGTGTATAAGTTGTATATTTGTATGTGTGTATGCGTGTGTACATGTGTGTTATCTATTGACGAGTGTATATAGGTCTATATATATGTATTTCGTATGAATATGTGTAGATAGTTATCTGTTGGCATGTATATAGACCTCTGCGCGCGCGCGCGTGGAGTGCATCTGTTAACAGACGAATGTAGATTTGAATACGTGTACACGTGTGCGTTTGCGTGTAATTTGCTGATAGATGTATATAAACTACTATTCAAAACTATAAATCCACATGTTTTTTTAAAGTTATTTAGAAAGTTAGCTCCATATTTGAGCAGACTAAGGGGCATAATACATTGTAAATGGGTATTACATGAATACTTTGAAATGTAAAAAAACCTTGTATCTTTATTATCACATTACAACATCTGATTTTCCAATTTTCCCTAACATATCAACACTTCAAAACTATAAAGCCACTAATACATTTTATTTTCTTTGCAAATTGTTTCGGAAAATATTCAACTCCATCGTATTCTCTGTGATTCAGATTACATTTCCAATAAGCAACAAAGCTTTCCGAAATTGAACAAGAAAAGATTCTTGCATTGAAAGTGGAAGGAATGAGTAACCGGAAGAGTGCCGAGAAGGCAAGGCGAAGCAGTACGTCAGTGGACAATTTTCTGAAAGATCCCGACAGGGTTCAAGCTGGTAGACGTCCCAAGGCTTCATCAGAAAGGGATAAAAGGACCATTGTCAGAGCTTAGAAGAAATCATGCGGCTCTTGTTTTCAAAATCAAGACATCAGCAAGAGTAGGAACCTTGATATCCACCGTAAGAGTGAAGAAGCGACTAAGGCGTGTGTGTGTGTGTACGTGTGTGTACGTGCGTGTGTATACGCGCATGTCTGTACGTGCGTGTACGTGTGTATGCGTGTGTCCGTAGTGTTGTGTGTATGGAGTTATATGTGCGTTCCTGTTGTGTGTGTGCGTACGTCTATGTGAGTGTGTGCTTGTATGTATGTGTGTGTATGTATTTGCGTGTGTATATGTGTGTGTGCGTGTGTGTATATGTGCGTGTGTGTATGGGCGTGTAGTTGCGTGTACGTGTGTGCGAGTATGTGTGCGTGTGTGTATGGAGGTGTGTGAGTGTGTGTGCGTGTGCGTATGTGTGCGTGTGTATATATGTGTGTGTACGTGGGGTTGTATCTGTGGAGGTATATGTACGTTCTTGTGCGTGTATGTGCGTGTGCGTGTATACGCGTGCGAGTGTGTGTATGCGTGTGTGTATGTGTGTGTAGTTGAGTCTACGTGTGGCGTGTATGTTTGCGTGTGTGTGTATATAGGTGTGTGTATGTGTGTGTGTGTGCGTGTGGTTGTGGTTGTGTTTGTTAGGTATGTGTGCATTTCTGTGCGTGTATGCGCGTGCGTGTGTGTGCATGTGTGCGTGCGTGTGTGAGGGAAGGAGAGAGAGTGGAGTGTAACCCGTTAACCTTCTACACCGCTCTTTTCTCTCATTTCTTTCTCTTATTCATTGATTCTCTTTTTCCTCCTCTAGCTTGGCCTCCCCGAAGCCGTATAACGCACATGTTGTAATGAATGACCGGTAGAGCGGAAATGGCACGAGACCGGGGTGTCGTTGCCGACTCTAATGTCTTGGAGGTGCTCCGCGAACCGGTCAGCCAAGCAGCGTCCCGTTTGACCGATGTACAGAGAAGGACAGAAAGAGCAAGAGATGCAGTAAATGACGTTGCTAGAAGTGCATGTAAAGGAGTCAGTGATATGATAGGGACGATGATGGGTGCCTGTGAGAATGGTGGTGTTGAAGAGGTAGGGGAAAGTGTAGCAGCGTGGTCGGGAGCAGGAGAACGAGCTAGGTTGGGAGATGGGGTTAGGGAAGAAACTGTGACCCAGGAGGTCACGTAGGTTGTGGGCTCGTTTGAAGGAGAGGATAGGCAGGTTGGGGAAGATGTGCGAAGTGGAGGGGTCGGACTGGAATCGCTGGAAGGCTCGGAGAATGGTGCGTTGGAGGGGAAGTGTGGAGGAGTGGTAGGTGAGGGGAAACGAGAAACGGGTAATGGCGGGGCGTGGGCGGGGAGAGAGAGCAGAGGCATGGTCCACGGGACGTGTTCTGGCAAGGGCGGTGTGGATAGAGGTGAGGGGATATCCACGAAAGATGGTGTGGCGAGTCATGGCTTGAGACTGAGTTTCAAAGTCATGGTTGTCACTGCAGAGCCTGCAGGAATTGGGAGTAGGGGATAGAGAGCTTGGCGTGGGTAGGGTGGGAGGAAGAGAAGTTGAAGTATGAGTGTGAGTCGGTGTGTTTGTAGTGGATGGAGGTAGTGAGAGTGGAGTTGTGTATGTTGACCGAAGTGTCGAGAAAGGTGACGGAGGTGTTGGAAATGGTGCAGGAGAATTCGAGGGCAGGATGGAAGGAATGGACAAAAGGGAGGAAGGAGCGTATACATATATATATATATATATATATATATATAAAGCATTATTACTCTACCTCTGGTATTTGAGTACTCTTTTTCCCACCTTGTTGCACATTTTATGTGCTTACTCCGGTGTATATATATATATATATATATATATATATATATATATATATATATATATATATATATATATACCCACATATTTATATATACACATATTTGCAGACGCTAGTCGACAATTATTCGAGTATCTTGCTCATTTTCTCAGCTATTGAATAACTGCGTTTCCTCATTTCCAGAACAGACATACTATAAACTTCAAACGCCTTATTATTGAAACATAATCATAAAAGATATTTTTCAGCTCAAAACTCTTTAGCTGTCAAAAAGAAAAAAAAATCAAGAAACATACAATAACCATCCCTTTCCCTAAAAAAAAAAGCTTAGTGGATGAAATTTCTATCCGAACCGATTTGTTTGTATATCTGTCAACATGCCGTTCCGTCTGCTTACACGAACGTGCTCTACAGACCAAAGCAAGATTTGTCAAGTTAAGTTCATAAATATTTGATATCTTTATTTTCGTCATATAATATATCGTGGAAATAATTACAGCACTCGCCAGGACATTCCCATCACGAAATGGCTGTTAGATGCCAGCATTGATTTCAACACTTAAAAGTTGATTTTTATTGGCTAGTTTGTTCAGAAATCTTTAGATATTTCTATCTGAATGTCATTGATGTGCTTAGTGAATAGACGTAAATCAGAGAAGAACCTTAAGAATTTATTTGAAAAATCCAAAACTTGAGTGGTAGGTGAAAGGAAGAAAACAGAAAGATATAAGATCTAATAATTCACACGAATACAGTGACGAACACTTGAAGCTTTAGTCTTTATCCTCAGCGCTAACTAACCAAATGTATGTTCTAAAACTGAAAATACACACACACACATGCACACACTGAAAATATACATACACACACACACATATATGCATACATACATACATACACACACACACATACATATATATATAGATAAACACGCATGCATTTAAACACACAGATAGATAGATAGATAGATAGATAGATAGATAGATAGATAGATAGATAGATACATACATACATACATACATAGTATTTTAATATACACACCTACTCATACACACGCTTAAACATACACACACCGACAATATATATATATATATATACAGATGCATATATTATATATAGTATGGTTTAAGGCGGGGAACTGGCAGAATCGTTAGCACGCCGGGCGAAATGCTTAACGGTATTTCGTCTGCCGCTACGTTTTGAGTTCAAATTCTGCCGAGGTCGACTTTGCCTTTCATCCTTTCGGGGTCGATTAAATAAGTACCAGTTACGCACTGCGGTCAATATAATCGACGTAATCCGTTTGTCTGTCCTTGTTTGTCCCCTCTGTGTGTAGCCTCTTGTGTGTAGTAAAGAAATAATATATATATATATATATATATATATATATATATATATATATATTCGAATTCCTTCCTGGTCAACCCACAATCAGATACACTCACACAAACACCCAGAAATGCGCACACTCCATTCACACATGTTTTGTATATGCTTTTGTTTTTTATTTCGCTTTTATTTTTTCTTCCAGTGTGTACAAATATATCGATGTAACTAGACACACTGTCTGTTTACTCAGTTCAGTAAATTTTATAGCTTTGTATGACCAGAATCAGTTGGCTAAAACGTTTGATGTGTTCTAGAGTACTCTCTACATCGCAAAAACATTAGTCTGTCAACAGAAAGTAACATTACTCAAAATGAAAACTACTTATGTAACTTCACACACCGCTATAATTTCATCAGCTCACATGATTGCATTTCCACGCCTTCCATCAGACCAATAATTAAAATATTGTATTGTAGCTTACTTTCATAATCTCTTTTGCTTTTCTTCTTTTTCTTTTAATCAGTTATAAACTACTGTTTGGGGTTTGCTTTCTCATCTAATATTTAGTGATTGTATAGAGACAGAAAAACTTGGTTTCTAAAACATATGTCGATAGATAGATATTCTTTTCTACTTTAGGCACAAAGCCCGAAATTTTTGTGGGGGGACCAGTCGATTAGATCAACCCTACTACGAAACTGGTACTTAATTTATCGACCCCGGAAGGATGAAAGGCATAGTCGACCTCGGTGGAATTTGAACTCAGAACGTAGCGGCAGACGAAAAACCGCAAAGTTTTTCACCCGGCGTGCAAACCTTTCTTATTTCTTTACTGCCCACAAGGGGCTACTCACAGAGGGGACAAACAAGGACAGACAAACGGATTAAGTCGATTATATCGACACCAGTGTGTAACTGGTACTTATTTAATCGACCCCGAAAGGATGAAAGGCAAAGTCGACCTCAGCAGAATTTGAACTCAGTACGTAGCGGCAGACGAAATACCGCTAAGAATTTAGCCCGGCGTGCTAACGTTTCTGCCAGCTCGACACCTTACATAGATAGATAGTATTGTGCTTTTGAACGCACAATAATAAGCATATATAATAATTATTTCACATTTAGGCACATGGTTAAACATCATTAATGGAAAGAGTTATCCGATGATAGCGACCCCAGTGTTTGATTGTATCTGTATGGACGTGAGAGGGTGTGAAAGGCAAAATTAACTGCAGTGGGATTTGAACTCAGCACATAAGAGGAAGAACTACCATTTTAACGATTCTGCCAATCCACTGCTCGAAGTAATTTCTAGTTTTGGCACAATATCAGTAACTTTTTAGTGAGCTATTAGTCGATTAAATCGACACCGATACTTGACTGGTACTTATCAGCCCTGGCGTGATAAAAGGCAAACGTAACCACGGCAGGATTTGAATCGAGCTAAAACTAAATAACGCACTGTAATTTTCCCAACGCTCTAACGTTTCTATCTAACTACCACCTTAATAATAGTTCTTTACATAGGTACTTGCCCTGAAACTTGAGATTGGTTGCTTGACGATTAATTCCACCTCAGTACTTGAATGGTACTTTATTTCATCAACCCCGGAAAAATGAAAGGCAAAGATGAGTTCGGTGGGATTTGAATTCAGAAGTTAAAGAACCAGAAGGACAGCAAGAAGCATTTTCCCGACGCACAAATGATTCTAACAATCCACCAATTCATGTTGAATATATTTGTAGTATTTTATTTATTCTTACAAATTTATTTCACGCAGCCACTTCTCATTTCTTTAAGCTTTGCATAGTCCTAACAAGTTTGGAAAACTTTGAGTCAATCAAAAGCCACCGTCGTTCAAGGTTAACCATAGTTCAGCACCCTACGCATAAGCTTGGTTTGTTTTTAATAAGGAAGACTGGCAGTTTCCCATAGATGAAAGTCTTCACAGCACAGAGGTTTATCCAATAGAAAGACCGCTGACTAGAGGTCATGCAGCTTGACATCAGTGACGCTAAGTGCTTCCGTCAGAAAGTAGAGAATCGTAACAGATGATGCAAGGCATCTCAACCAACCTTTTAACAGTTCCGCCAATCCACCATTCTAGATCGTTACATTTTTATTGTCCCATCGAAATGATGATACACGAAGTTGATCTCGAGATTCGTAATCAATGGTAGAGTTCTCTCCCTTGTAGAATACCACAATTTAAAGCTCGACCCAATCAGAGATCCTCGAAGTGCTTCCTAGTCCTGCCAGAAAGAGCAGTCAAATCTTCTTTTTGTTAATGCCAAAAAAGTTCGAAGGTGTCATAGCTCTACGGTCCATAGAGGACGGCTTATTACCCGTGCAGAGTTAAAAGTCGTCTTAAATATTTTTCCTGATTTTGGCACAAGACCGGCAGTTTTGACAGAAGAGAGAGATGACCTCAGTACATGACTGGTACTTCATTTTGTTAACCCTGGAGGGATGCAAAGCAAAGTTGACTTCAGCAGGATTTGAACACAGAATGTAAAGATCCAAGACAAATACTGCAAAGCATTCTTTCCTATGCTATAACGATTCTGCCAACTCGCCGCCTTGAAGTCGTTTTAAATAATGAAATAAAATGTCGTTAAAATCAGTAGTAAGCTCAATAGTACTCAGAAATTATGCATGAAAGTTCCAGAAATACACCCTGAAGCCGTGAATGAAGATATGTTCGAGTTTTATGCTTTTAACAAGTCTAACTATCGAAGAGGTCAAAGATAATATTGAAATTGTTTATTTAATGAAACAGTGTTATGAAAATTTATAAATGTATGCATCAAAATAGAAATAAGAATATTTATAAATCATGTAAATGAGTTATTACTGGTTTCCATTAAATTTTCATTTTTATAAAATTGTATTAATGGCTGACACTTTATTTTCTTCTTACTAACCTCTAATTTTTTTTCCTATATCAATTTTGCGCTGCCAAGCTTATAATTCATTCAAAATTTTGATCGTTTTCTGAAAGTCACTCTGAAGATCGTCCACCATTGTGTCTTCGTTGACAGTTTGCCGTTGACAATTCGAAGAATTGATAAATTATCTGCACAACTTGAGAAAGATAGTGGGAAAGCGATGTGGTCATGAGGTCAAGTATTGTGGAACATTTAAATGGAAGACTGTTGCTGTAAGTCAAATTTTCGGTTTATCAAGATTTTTATGCGCACTACCTAGAAGACATACTAAGATTGGAGTCAAGTCTGATATCGATGCTACTCTCGGACACTTCAGAGGGGGGTGAGATTCTCAGATTCCAATACCAAGAGCGAATAGTGGTCGCGATCGTGGGTACTTAGATCAATTTTGTGGCTGCCTCTCACACGTTTGAGACACGTCACCTTATTTTTCTTCTATTTTTTTTTCTTTTACTTGTATTTATTGATATTTATATGTTTATAAGGTGGCGAGCTAACAGAATCGTTTGCATGTCGGATAAAATGCTAAGCGGTATTTTGTCCGTCTTTAGGTTCTCATTTCAAATTCTGCTTTGCCTTCATTCTTTCGAAGTCGATAAAGTAAGTACCAGTTGACCTCTGGAGTCGATGTAATCGATTTATTCCCTCCTCCGAAATTGCTGGGCTTGTACCAAAATTTGAAATCGATATTTACATATTCATATATTAATCTATGTAATTTCTCTAAATATTTAGTTTTTCAATATGAAGTGTAATGTTTTGCCTAATTCTTCGTCTTATGTAACTATGTGGGAACATTCAATACGTCGAATAATTTTTCTTTTTTCATTTGTTACGCGTTGTTGTAAGAATGCAAATCAATGGTAAAATTATTATGGCTATTCTGCAAGGTGCTGAGCTGCTAGAATTTTTAGAGCATCCGAAAAAAATTTGTTGCAATATTTGTTCCGACGCTTTTCATGCTGAGATCAAATCCAACTGAGGTCAAATTTGCCTTTCATTTCTCTGGATTCGATGAAATTAGTCAAGTACTGGTGTCGATGGTATCGATTTATTGCTACCCTCAGAAATTACTGCCCTTGTTTGTAAATTAGAAAGTATTGCTATTCATTTTCATCAACGTAAAATGGTGATATTTTTCTTTTATTTTTTTAATTGTGGAAAGCGTAACATACTAAAGCCGTTTAAATTGCTAGAAACATTACAATAATCAAAGAATTATCGATCATAAATTGTTTAAACAAATTATTTTAGATAGGAAGACACTTTGATAATGGTTAACATTTCCCCCATGGATGTTTGGTAGCGATAGTGGACTTTTGAAAAATTTGAAATTTCTTTGTCTGATGGGTATATTCTTGATTAGATAATCTATTCTTAATCAAAAGAAATATTATATCAGATCATTCACAAAGGATCAAAATAACTTTAACCACAAAGTTTATCTGGTCACTCAGAGTTTCAAACCTTCCGTTATTATAAACAGAGCGCACTCTTCACTTATTAAAAATCTAATTCATTATCCTCCACAATTTCATTCCATTTAACATGTCAGGGACAAACAGATATGTTCTGCATTGTAATGAAGGAATTAAAAGTATCTGCTCGCAGCGTTTTATGCTTCCAGTGTCGTTAAGGGTATATGTAACATCATAACGTCTAATATATTTTCATAGAACAACTACGAACTTCAACCTTCAGTTCGAATGCAAATGCTTGTGTACAAAATATTGATTTCTTTCTTATGCAAAATATCTAAAACGCTACTAGTGATGGAAAAAATTAACGTTAAAATTTATCAAGAACATTAATTCCATAAATAAAATTTCATAATTAGTGTCATAAGTCAAACATTCTAATCACTTGGACATTGATTCTTGCTCTGCAACGTTTGAATAAACATACTGCAGCCGTTAATAGATTGTTTAAAGGAATCGGTTTATGTAGGGTGATCAAATGGTTTACACCAACTATGACCAGAAATTGCAAGTACAGATAGTAAGCGGAATGATTCCGATGGGATTCGAACCAATATTTTACCCCGAGTGTAAGCCTAAAAGAAACCTTTCTTTTTATCAAGCTAACGACTCAGTCACCCCTTGATAATCAAAAAGGTTCGAACGTCGTTTATCATATATATATATATATATATATATATATATATATATATATATATGTATATATATGTATATGATAAGCCAGGCCAGGACCGGGCTGTGTGTAGTGTGCTTGAGCAAGACACTTTATTTCACGCTGCTCCACTTCACACAGCTGTAGAAATGAGTTGATATGTCACTGGTGCCCAGTTGTATCGGCCTTTGCTTTTCCTTTGGATAACATCAGTGGCATAGAGAGGGGAGGCTGTGCATGTGCGACTGCTGGTCTTCCATAAAAGAACCTTGCCCGGATCTGTGCCTCGGAGGGTAACTTTCTAGGTGCAATCCCATGGTCATTCAAACCGAAGGGGTTATATATATATCGCCATGATTGAACGCTGACAAAACATTCAATTTTTTTCTCCGTGTTTTTCTCCTTGTTTTCTCCGTATTCTTTCTGTTGAAGAGCGTAGCTCGAAACGTTAAAGACTTTCTGTATTCCCGAGCGTTATACTAATACATCCTTTTGTTGTTTACACCACCTGTCCTCGTCTGTTGTTGTTGTTTTTCGTAAATTCTCCCATATATATATATATATATATATATAAAACCCACCCTCATAAGCCCACCCCACCCTCACACACTCCTACCCCATCTTCCCATCCCACCTCATCCCTTACACCCCCTCCCCTACACCCTCTCCCACATACCACACCCCTACCCCCACTTTCTACCTACTCACATACCCCACCTCCCCAACCTCTGTCTACCCACATACCTCACCTCCAGCCTAACCCACACCCCACCCGTGATTTCCCCACTCGCCTCCCCCACCTCCCAACACTATCACACCGCAGCACGCTACACCATACCACACAACACATCACATCACAACACACCACCACGCACACACCAGCACTGACCAATTCCCATCCCCACATTTTCACACCTTCACACCTACATACACACACGCATACGTTAAGATCCCCAGCATACTCTCACACACACGCACCTTCGTTTTGGGATCACTACTACTTTGTTATCTCCCCTTCTTCCTAACTCTCCTGTGTGACCCTTCTGTCCGGCATTCGCCATGATAGATCACTGACCACTACACACATTTTTTTCTCTCCTTGTTTCTTTGCGTGTTCTTTTCTGTAGAAGAGTGCAGGCTCGAAACGTTAAAGACTTTCTCAATTCCCGAGCGTTATACTAATACATCTATTTGTTTTCAACATCACCTGTCTTCGTCTGTGGTTTTTTTTTTTGTAGATTCTCCCGATATACATATATATATATATATATATATATATATATATATATGACCTGGCTCTCCACCGGTTACGATGGTGAGTGCTTCAGTTCGTACGATCAACCTACTCGTAATTCTCAGTGAGATTCAGTATGACACAGAGTGTAACGTGGATAACCCTGTAAATTACAGCTAAATGAACTGGAGCAACGAGAAACAGAGTGTCTTGTTGAAGGACGCAACGCGCCGCCGAGAATCGAACTCCCGATCCTACGGTCGTGAGCCGAATACCCTAACCATGCGCTTTCACAATACACACACAAAAGTGTGCGTGTGTGTAGTATTTACTGTGTGAACAGCTAGATGTACGGCTGCTATTGGGAATTTTAAGTTCCATGTAGAGTACCATCATCCAGTCTACGTCCAGTAAAGTAGTGCCGTTACTACTGTAATCTGCAGTATTATCCTTTACGAATAGAGGGAAAAGTACGATAAATACAAGATGAAGGTTATAGCATTTGTTCCCTACACACGTTTCGCTAATGTGGACATTTACATACTTTGAAGAGTGTTCATAGTGCAATTAGAAGTTGATCCTCTGCAGAAGGTGTTCATAGAGCAATTAGAGGTTCTTCAGGGGAACATTTGTTTACATTGTTTACACTCATCAAATGCTTATGAGCATATATATGTATGCATGTGTGTGTGCATGTATGCATGTGTGTGTGTGTGTGTGTGTGTGTGTGTGTTATGTGACTCTGCATCTCGTTCAACGACAGAATTGAAATCTAAAATCTAAACTGAAAACGGTGTCGAAGTATCAGCCCCCAAAGAAATCTTTTATTTTATCTGTCTTTGGTAATCAAAAAGGTTCGAACTTCAGTTATTCCAGCTCAGCATCTTACTTGACTTGCATAATGGAATGAGAATCCAGAAGCAATTCACTGAGACATATGTGTTTGTATGTGTTTATGGGTGAGTGCGTGTGTGTGTGTGTGTGTGTGTGTGTGTGTGTGTGTGTGTGTGTGTGATAGACGTATATGCATGCGTGTGTGCTTGTATATGCACATAGCCAAACCAACTCAAACACAAGCATGCACACACACTCATAAATTAATATGTAAATAAAAGTGTGAATTATCAATTATCTCAGACAAATTCACACCAAATTAGAAATTGCTAGCAGTTAACATTTATTAATTAGAAATAAACGATTTATTTTAAATAAATATTATTCATACAAATGTTATATAAATATGCGTATGCTTGTGTAGTAGTAGTAGTAGTAGTAGTAGTAGTAGTAGTAGTAGTAGTAGTAGTAGTAGTAGTAGTAGTAGTTGGTGTGGTTGCTGTCGTTGTTGCATTTTCTGGGTGGTATGTATTGTATACATTCGTATATGTTATTAGCTACGAGTGAATGCTTCAGTTTGTGCGTATGTGTGTGTGTGTGTGTGTGTGTGTGTGTGTGTGTGTGTGTGTGTGTGTGTGTGTGTGTGTGTGTGTGTATGTTTTGATGTATAGCTTATTATAGTTCGTAGGCCAAGGATTATTCCAGTAACTAAGTTATAGATTAATTCTGCATTTGATCCCCTCTTTTCCTTTCCATTTTCATTACACGAAAAATGTTTCGAGCAAACACGTTTCTCGAGACACCATACATATCAAATGTGTCATCTCAATAAAAACTTAATACTTTGCAGATTAAATTCGTTCTTCACATTACCATATCATTCTTGAAACTACCAAAACTTTATCTACTTAATATATATAGTTCTATCCGAGACCCCATTTATTACATTTCTTCTTAAAAGGAATTTTAATTTATTGTTACTACATGTTGATTGTTCGATGGATATTCTACCAAGGAATGTCTTAGAAATTTCACTCGGTTTAATAGGAAACTATTTCAGCAGATGATTACAGGAAATAAACTCCATTTGTACATTACTGTAACAGATGTAATTTATGGTTAGTTGGCAGAAATATTACAACGCTAGCGCCGGATTAAATGCCTTTCAGTATTTCGTTTCTTTCGTCTGAGAATAACTTTTGCCGGCAACAATTTTGCTTGTTAATCTCCCCAATAAAATAAATACCAGCCGTATATTGGGGATCGATTCCACACCGATATGTTCTCCAAATTTACAACTCTGTTCCAATTACTACTGTGATGGTTGTAAAGGGCTTCGGATTGACCTTGTATCATTTCGTTCGCCACTCCGTAAATTGAGTTGAAACTTTACTCGAGTCAGCTTGCCCTACCCCCTACATCGTTCTGGGTCGATAAAATATCTCCCAGTCAAGTACCGAAACCGTTATACTCGACAGTTTTACCCCTCCTTCTGCCTATGTTTAGCATTATCATAATAGCTATAAGGGCGATGTGTGGCAGAAACAGTAGAGGAACGGATTAAAATGCCTTGTAGTATTGACTTGCGTCCTTCAACGTTCTGACATCTTGATGTCGATTATACCTCTCTCCAAAATATAAGACCTTACACCTATTTTAGAAGTCAGGTATAAGCGAAAATTTAATTAGAAATTTGTCTATATTAGAGGATACATTAGTCTCTTTTTACACTGCCCATTGAAAGCTGAAAGATATTTTACCCTTACCACCACTGCTGCTGCAGAACGGTCGCAGAGAGCAGTATAGGGTGTAGATTAAGGCAATAAGTTATCGGTGAAATGAGATTGCGTTCTGGTTTCAATTCTACGTTAAAGACATTTCACTTTATGTATCCTACTATTTAACCCAGTAAGTGAAAGAGTAGTCATAAGCGAATTGTAATAAACGATTTAGACTACCAATCCAATTTTTTTTTAAATGCTTAAAAATTCCCTTTCTAAAATCTTATTTTAGTTTCACAAAATTTGAAGGCTAGTGTAAGGTGCTCAAATATTAATTAGCGTGGCCATTTGCAGTCTTACTCTACATAAATCATTAGCTTCGCGTACGGAGTTGTAATTCAAGTATAATTAGTTTTGATACGGTTTTATTTAATCTTCTAAAGTCTTGAAAGTGATGGAATTTAATTGGACGCAAAATTTTGATTTCAAAATATGTCATCGTTGTCTTTCAACGCGGCGCCAAAGGAGAAATTTGTGCTAAGTGGAGGGAAAAGGATTTAAGAAATGCAGTACATTTGATAATTGTAATTCAGTGAGTCTGAATGAATAAAAGCTGTTGTACTTACAGTATAAAAGACAAGTTGGAGTCCAAGAATTTATGATTGGATGTACGAAAGCAAGGAATGAAGCAATTATGGAAAATGTACAATAGTTCTACTTGAATTTCTGTGGTCACTTGTTTGTCTCATCATATATGTATATTATGTTTGTATATGAGATTAGGAACGGTGTTTTGCAACGCACTTAGCTTACTGAACTCCAGTGTCACGGTTTTCATGACAGTTAATGGCTCTTCCTTCGACTTTGACGAATCCATTGTAGTTAAGAAGTTACCCACTTACTTAGCAGATGATTCTGTTTAATTAATGTGGATTTGATTGAGCACACTAGCTATCATGTTTAATGGCAAGACTGACCAATGCAATTGGGAATTTCTTCTTGAAGGTGAGAGCTGCAACGAATCGTATTCCACACACACACACACACACACACACACACACACACACACACACACACACACACACGCACACACACACACACACCTAATGGTAAACTAGATATCCAACGAAAAACTCGTTAACAATATATAATGTTCTGCTAAATGTTGACCTTTAGGCCAGAAATTTTTCCCCTTATTTACTTGATCAAAACAAGTTGTGGAAGTTATATATCATAGTCAAGTTTTGTGTTCGTTCTCAGTACGAGTATGGGAGTTTTGTTGTTATTTTTTCATTAGCTAGGTCCGAAAGAAATGGCAATGCCTATGGCCGTCACATGTTCCCCGAAACAGCTGCCAAATTGTAGCTATTTATGAGGAACAGTAACCATTGACATGGTTAATATTCCTCATAAATGGTTGCAGGTTGGCATCTGTAGTAAAAACATGGGTAGAGAAGGAATTCAAAAGGGTAAAGTTTGGGGATAATGGTTAAAGAGACAAGACATGATACGAATGAGTCACAAGTACCTGAGCTGGAGAATCAAAACCACTGTCAGCTCAGAGAAACACTGGCCGCTGTAGTTGCTGTAGAAAAGGGAGGGAATAAGAATCTGACTGTAGACAGAAATGTGTTAGTGAGCAACTGTAGATCAGTCAGTTGAGTAACCTTTATTTGAATGCAGTGTAAGGTGTCTGGTGTCTAGAAGATATCCTCAGGGACGGTGAAACTTAGCTTTTGTAGCGATTTTAAGGGTTTTATTTACGATTTTGTTCATGTTTGAGAGAGAACAATTATGCTATTATTTTCTTGATTTGTGCAATTATTTTATCTTTAATCTGTTGAAGGAAACACAAGATTAGCATAATGACATAGGGTCAAAGCAGGTTTAGCGTGAGATGTTTAAGTTACATGTTGATACTTGGATGCAACAGAGTAAAGAGGAATGGAGGGCAGTATATCATCTGTATATACCAGTGGGCATTGTTGAAGACAATGGGAACTAGAGTGTTAGTGTATAAAAGGAAGAGTTTGAGAAATAAGCCTGAACCTTGAAGCACTCCAGATTCGATTGAATGTGGATCAGAAGGAGTGTAATCACGCCTTAGTAGTGCAATCAGTCAGGAAATCTGCGATCTATGCGAAAATAACCAGGCAATTTTGCTAAGAGCTCCGTGTGTTACACATAGTTGAATTTTTTCTGATGTTATATGCAACAATACTTTTTTTTCACCAAATTCCTCCTAGGTGAAGGACAGCTACTAACTGAGATAGGTGATTAAATCTTCACTAGATCTGGTTCAACCAAAGCCATTCTGTTGGAGCTCAGAAGGGAACAGGATTTAAAGTGCTGTAGATTGTATTTATTAATTACTGTCTGCATCACCCTTGAAATTTTGGAAGTGGATGCGATAATGCGATCGTTTGTAGGGTTAGAATGGTTGCTATTCTTGAGAATAGAACATTGTGTTTCTATTCTCTCTTGAGAATAGAACATTCCCGAAGAGTAACAAATATCTCTGCAGGCAGAAAGAATTTGAACAGTTTGGCGAGAGTAAATGCTACCTCTGGAGCATATTGTTTCATGGTAAGGAAAGGAAGAATAACAAGACCGGTAGTATTATTGGTTTGAAGTGACTGAAAGTGCTTTCACACTTAGCGCGCACGTGCACTTTGTGGAGAGCCTAATAGAGTAAAGAAGGGGAGTTTTGAAGGTGATTTACCACATATTTGTGCAATGCGGATTTAAATACAAATCTGATAGCAAATATGGGAACTTTCTTGAAGAACTTACTCAACCATCTTGATGAGAGGTGGCGAATAAGAAAATTCCATAAACAGAGTAGAATTATTTTGCAAGGGATCAAAATGATCGGCTTGAGTTTGAGAAGTGACATTCCTTATGGGCTGTTTGATGCATGTAAGTAACCTTCGTGTTTCTAATTATAGTCGTACAGAAATTGCGATGCTTGATTGATAAAAGCTTCCTGCTTTGATGACTTCATATACTTTTGGGTCCAGAAGGTTCGGTCTTCCGTGGTATGTGAAAGTGTGGTAGCATGTTGAGATAAAACAATAGCTAGGAAACTCGATAGTCATAGAAACAATGACGGTTTAGTAGAAGGTGGGTTTGGAGATGCAAACGCATTCAAGTGTAATTAAAGTATTAGTGTGTTGATCTGGGATGCATGTAAGAAATTAAACATTGTGATACAAAGAGTTCAGAATTGCAAAAGATACAGTTCCTACACTGGCGATATCGGTATGGATTGAGCATGGGAGCCACGATGAGTTAAAAGAATTGTGGTTCAAAGGGTTGGAGACATCAGAGAAGGGTAAATGTTCTCGATGCAGGGGAAAATATGGCCAAAGTATTGATGGTTGAATAAGTTCGGAGAACAAGAGCAAGGAAAGGAGACTTTGTACAGAGTAACTGAAGTATTTTTTGACGAAATCCATATGACGGTGCTGAGTAGCAGGGAGAGCAAAGTTTATATATCTACAGATAACACGTCTGAGTGAAGAAATTGGCTATTTATAAGGATGAGAGTTTATTGACTCGAAGGGGAAAAGTATGTGTTGTTTACGTGTTAGTAGGTGATGAATGGATGTAGGCTGGATTGAGGCCCTCCAATATTAGAACAGAATACAGAAATTTGCCCAGCGGGCTTACTGTCGAGTTTTAATTGCAATATTAATAGACGTCTAGTGAGTGATAGCGTATCGTGAGATCAGGATGGCAGTAACCGACAGCCATAGTCTTTCCCTACTACTCCATGCCATCTTGAGCCTCTGTGAGTTAAACAAACAAAGGGAAGAACCACCAGAGAAGTTCATTTTATAGTCTAGGCTCTCTCTAGCCAAAGAGATTTTTAATTCGCCACTAAAAGAGGACTACCGTACGAAATGGATTCACTATAGATACCAACACTTCCTTTATGTTACCTTCTACACTGCATGTTGGTTTGAATATCAACATGCGAAAACAAACACAGCCAACTTATATATCATTGACGTTAACACTAGGAACTGTTAAAGGCTCATGTAATTTTATCATTTGATATTGATATTTCAACTAAGAGACTTGACCATTTTTGTCCTGGTGATTCAGAAAGAAACAATGGGGAACAACGAAATTGCAGGAATGCATAAATAATGTGGCTGCTGGTCAGTGTCATAGTGTTGCACGTTTTATGTTTGCTTCGTCGTTTGAATGTCTACGATCTGTCTGGCAAATTATTTGGAGATCGATGGAGCGGAAGGTCTGTGTTTTATTTTAAAATGAGAGCAGGAAGTCATATTAGGAGATTAGTCCCTAGTGACAATGACAGCAGTAAGAAGTGTGTGCATGAAAGTGTGACAAAGTTGAGCAATTTTCAATTATACAAAATGGTTCCCGTACAACTATTGAAAAGGATATTTTAGCACCACTTATCACAAATGATAGATACATCATCGTTTTTATCCTATTTCGTTCAATCTCTTTCAAGAAACCGTTTATATTCAAAGTTTCGATCTATTTTTTTCTCAAATGAGCTTGTAGACTCTCCTTTTTTCTCCGGTTTCGTGTACTTTCTTTAAATGCTTATATAGGTTGTCCTCTGTGTGTGTGTAATTGTGTGTGCGCGTGTGTATGTGTGCGTGTGTTTGTGTGTGTGAGTGTGTGTGTGTATGTGCTAGTGTGTGTACGCGCGCACGTGTGTGTGTCTGTCTATCGATCGATCGGCTAGACAGACACACACACATACACAAACACACAAACAGACAGGCACACAGACAGATACATAAGCCATTAGAAGACTTCATGGCATGATCCTCCTTAAGAATCTTATTATTCGTAGCTTCTTTTGATGAGAGTCATCGTGTGTAGCTAAACTCTGGTACCAGTTTAGATTTTCATTTAGGACTATTTTACTACTTTTCACTTCCTTTACAATATTTTTTTAAAGAAATAAACGCAATTTTCTAACATCTCAAAAAAATTTAAGAAGACTTATTAATAAATTCTTATTCCTAGATGAAAATTTACAGAAAAGTACAAAACTCAAATTTTTAGGTACTTCTTTCTTAGATAGCAAATAAAATATCAGCAGTCTGATTGTTGTCCACTCTAGCTTTTGCTCTCAAAAAACAAAAAACCCATGGTAGAGACAAAGCTTTCTGTTTTCAAATATTTGAGAAATCGTGAATTTGAAGCCAATGCAATCTAGGAATTCATTACTTTTAGTCTTTCATATATAAATTTGCTGACATGAATTAAACAGAATAAACAAAATCTTTGAAATCAATATCTCCATTTCTTATACAAAAATATTTTCGTCTTATTTATGTTTCTAGTTTAAATAATATTTTTACTTTACTACAGCAGTAACTAAAGATAAAAGTATTCTAATAAAACTATTAGATTGCTTTTCTTTTTTAAAATAAAATTTCATTGGAAATTGGCCTTGTATTGTAACATGAAATGAAATAAAGAAGAAGATAGATTAAAAGATGAATAAACAAAAGAAATACGAAATAAAACTCGTCAGTTTGGAATTGTTAATTCTAGTTTTGTGGGTGGTACCGCCTTCGTTGATGACAGAAAGTTTAACGGCAGAGAGAAAAACAAACGTGCCAAACTTGAATAAACAGTCTTGCAAGCTAGCTTGAATTTGAAAGTAATAAAAATAAAGAAAAATGTAGGGGAAAGGATCCTATGGAAAACATTTCATTCTTGTGTAAATACTTCTTCACTGGAAGGGGATTTTTTCCCCTTCTTCATATCGTTCAGTTTCTTTTATGAATAGAAACAACAAAACACAAACGAGAGAATAGAAATAGTAATGAAAGTAGCTTTTTTATTTTTTTACTTTTATAAATGTGAAATAAATAAAAGATAGCCAGAACGCCAATAACACAAACAAAATATACGAATTATAAGAAAAGATAACATAATACATTGCTGACTGTTGTTTCTGGAACACAGATTTGGCTATATACAGTTGCATCATCTGTGAAACTGAAGTAAAAACATGTGTATATAAATTGCCTCATGTAGCTGAACCAAAATTCGCTAATAATGGAAACAGGTTTAGAAATTTAAAAAATATATATTCAAAGAAAGACTGCCAAACCATTCATTGTCTTATTATTAGTAGCTTGCCTGTTTACATAAGCATTTATCTTTCGGTCAGAAATATGGATGATATGATAATAGAATTATTAGCTCATTTAGCAATAGAATAGCACCTATTCTGTAGAGTTGCATCTGGCCAAGTCGTATAGAACTGAAGAATTGACTGAAGTGACGGCTTGAAATTTATCACCAATGCTTCACTGTGTCTAAGCCATTAAAAATTCTACTGATCTCGGCCTGCAAAAATTCCATTGTTTCCACTGATTACTAAAACATTGGTACAATTCTGAAAATTCCAGAGGAAGGTACAGACCATAAAAGTTAGTCCCAGTGAAACGCAACGTCAATTCTGACGACTGTATTCAGAAAATAAAGGGACGTAACTAAATATCGAAAAATATTGGACTTCAGTAAAAATCGATTCTGCTTCCACCACGCTTAGATTCTCATTAGTTTTTAATATTGTATTTTAAGTTTTCTTGTGAATTTAGTCTGTGAAAAAGTGTCCATACCATGGTCTTACTTAAATAATTCCATTACTGCATCGCCACTAAACTGGATAGAATATGAACGAACTGGACTAAAGTAGCTTACAATAAACTTCTCCGTTAACATAGCTCTGATTAGTAAACATAATACAACAAGATCGAGGCAATTAAATTTGTCAAGTACTTAACTTTTACTTTGAGTCATTTATACCACCTGTAACTACGATTAATTAAGAAATCAATATGACTATTTGTTACCATAGAAATTCGACGTTTATTTTGAAGACAATATGACAGCTGCAAATTGAGAGAAAACCATGGAACAATAATTTTTATTGGAATTATACTTTTCTCTAAAGTGTTTGATGCTTGAGTGGTGTAAAGTCACATCAGTAGTACTGAAGAGGTAGGCTCTGAAAATCATATTATTTAACTTGGCAAGCATTCCCAGCTTGAACGTTATGTCTATTATTTTTAACTTTACGTTAACGAGTGAGCTCATCAAAGAACAACACACAATTGTCCTTGGGACAACACTAATTTCCTTCTAAGGCGGCGAGCTGGCAGAAACGTTAGCATGCCGGGCGAAATGCTTAGCAGTATTTCGTCTGCCGTTACGTTCTGAGTTCAAATTCCGCCGAGGTCGACTTTGCCTTTCATCCTTTCGGGGTCGATAAATTAAGTGCCAGTTACGCACTGGGGTCAATGTAATCGACCTAATCCCTTTGTCTGTCCTTGTTTGTTCCCTCTGTGTTTAGCCCCTTGTGGGCAACAAAGTAATAAGAAGCGTAAGCACGCCGGATGAAATGCGTAGCAGTATTTCGTCTATCTTTATGTTCTGAGTTCAAATTCCGCAGAGGTTGACTTTGCCTTTCATTCTTTCGGGGGTCGATAAATAGCAACGCCACACAGTGGACTTCTCAAAATAACCACATTTAGTACCTAATGCGAGGAAAAACAACCAACAGAAGCCTACCTACTTTCTTTTAAATAAACTTAACTGTGTATCGACCGATTTCGCGATTACTAGAATGAATCTAGATTTCGTTCATCAGCACAGTATTGTCCCAAAAATATATATAAATAAACAGAATTCTCACCTCACCAAAAACGAACACCCTACGTATCCGACAGAGTAAAGGGAATGAAGTTTATCTGTATATATCTTCAGAAGTCCACTGTGTGACGTTGTTATTTTTCTGTAATAATGCCCTTTATATAAATATAAACGAATAATTATATTCTTGGGAATAGAAACTTCCCTTACGAATTTTTTTACACACTGGCTTCTTGATAAAATTCCTGTAAAAGAGTTTTATCCCTTTTTGAATTTATTTATCAAATATTTACACGGAATATATTCAATGTTGAATTTTTATTCCTGTCTCCACACGTGTACCCAAAAGCAACCCGGAAGTATTCCCGCTTCTTTGATGAAGATATATACAGATAAACTTCATTCCCTTTACTCTGTCGGATACGTAGGGTGTTCGTTTTTGGTGCGGTGAGAATTCTGTTTATTTATATATATTTTTGGTACAATACTGTGCTGATGAACGAAATCTAGATTCATTCTAGTAATCGCGAAATCGGTCGATACACAGTTAAGTTTATTTAAAAGAAAGTAGGTAGGCTTCTGTTGGTTATTTTTCCTCGCATTAGGTACTAAATGTGGTTATTTTGAGAAGTCCACTGTGTGGCGTTGTTATTTTTCTGTAATAATGCCCTTTATATAAATATAAACGAATAATTATATTCTTGGGAATAGAAACTTCCCTTACGAATTTTTTTACACACTGGCTTCTTGATAAAATTCCTGTAAAAGAGTTTTATCCCTTTTTGAATTTATGTATGTATATGTATGTATATGTATCTATCTATATAAACACACACACGCACACACACACACACATGAGGGAGTGATGAAAAGTTCCTGGCTTTAGGTAAAAGAAAATACAGGAGGATCAGTTAATTATATTATTCAACGTGTTCCCCTCTCAAATTCACACACTTGTTGGGGAAGTTCTTCAGTTTTTCTAATCCCTGTAAAAGAACTCGGAAGAATGGGCCTCCAACCAGGCCTTTCATGACACCCTTAAAGCCAGGAACTTTTCAGCACTCTGTTGTATATATGTGTGCGTGTGTTTGTGTGTGTGCGTGTGTGTGCGTGTGTGTGTGTGTGTGTGTGTGTGTGTGTGTGTGTGTGTGTGTGTGTGTGTGTGTGTGTGTGTGTGTGTGTGTGTGTGTGTGTGTGTGTGTGTGTGTTTCGAAACTGTACAAAACACAAAAACAAGACAAAGACAGGTATGAGAACAACAAACAAGATGTATTAGTTTCACGCTCTAGAAAATTGGAAGAGTCTTTGACGTTTCGAACCCACGCATTTGTACAGAAAAGAATAAAGAGACAAAACAGATGGAGACAGGAAAAATTAAACGGAGAGGAAGGTAGATGGAGACATGTGTTGCAAGAGGGACAACAGTGGCCTAGCTAAAGTGCGTATGCGCAAGCATGTGTGTATGTGAGGATAATGTATGTGCGTATATGTCTGTATAGGTGTGTGTGTGTGTATGTGTGTGTGTGTGTGTGTGTGTGTGTGTGTGTGTATGTGTGTGTCTGTGTGAGCAACTGTTTGACGATGTGTGTATGAGTTGAAACTTATGCACAACATGAAAGACTATACGTTTAGTTGTGTGTGTGTGTGTGTGTGTGTGTGTGTGTGTGTGTGTGTGTGTGTATTTATCGGTGTATGTATGCATACGTTACATAAATGATGTTTGAATTCGTTAGTTGCCAGTCATACTTAATTTAATCAGCCTTCTATAAAATATTTTATTTTTAAACATTTCCTTTCTTCATACCTATCTTTTACCGACTATCTTATTTTAACTAAGTTAATTTCTGCCGTTGAAAATTATGCGGCTGTTTAAGAAATTATGATAAACCAGTTCTTATATATTTCTTTTATTTCTTTCAATTTTACATTTTCTCTATAGACGTACGTAAATGAGCATACAGAGAGATTTACATAAGATGATAACGTATCAGCTTAAGGGTAAAGAAAGCGTGGAAAACTACTAAAAAAATTAGTGAGGAATAGTTAAGCCTTGTGGTGGAATAAAGAAGTAATTTACGTATTACTTAATACAACTAAAGAACTATGCATAAAGGAAATACAGTTAACTCAACTTGAACCACATAAGCACTCGCAATATTTTCTTTCAGCTATACATAAATTACACATAAACATAAATATGCCTGCACACACTAACATTCATACAACTTTATGTCTACAATACGTAAACTCATACACACATTTCTGTCCGAGAAACACATACGATCGCTCATATGTGCACGCATCAGGAAGTCATTTCTAGTCACACACATCATTGTCTGGGCAATACATACTCACAGCACAGAAGTGTAGTCTCAAGCATACTAGCACAATTCGATAAAAGTGTAGCGATACAAAACGAAATACATGAACAGAATACTTGAGAAGCTAGTACTTCTGCTTTTAGCATACATGTCGTCAAGAGTTAGTATTAGACACAACTAAAATATGCATATAACACACTATACGGTATATATTAATATTTTAATATATATCCATATACGTGTACACACACACACACACACATATATATACACACACACACACACACATATAGATAGATAGATACATACATAATACATATCTGTAGTTACCATATATCTATCTGTATGCTCCTATTCGTATTTATATAGAGATACATACATATATGCAAACATACATGTATACATACATGCATGCACGTATGCATACATGCAGATGGACAGACATATGTACATACATACACACATATCTTTGTGTGTGCATGCGCGCATGTAAATGCATTTGATAAGTATTTACTTTGTAGATAAGCGGCCATTCCTAATCTACCTTTAAATAAATATTAGTCCCGATGAGACCCTCTTTAATCAGACTATTGAGGACATGATTAAGATTGATACAGTTGATACTGAAACGTAGTACTGGGCAGAAAATCGTCTTTGAAACCTAAATAATTGCAAAAAAAGATATAACTGTCTTGAAGTACATAAACCGATGACGTCTAAGTTGAAGTTAAGCAAATAAGGAGGCCCTGCAGATGAAGAAATGAGAAAAAAAAATGGAGAAGAAAAGCCATAACTGCCAAAGATTCCTCAAAGCACACACTTCCACCTTCAAAACAAAAGGACACATTAGAGAGTATATATACATAATAACCATATATATGTAGGTATCAAGCTCGGAATCATGAGACTGAAGAGCGAACTTCATAACAACACCCCTTTTGCCTGCAGCCAGATTATTTAGTTTCATCTCTTAAGTATCAAATCATAAGGTTCTTTTGCTTTTCATCATCAAAGTATCTGTCAAATTCAGTTTCGAAGAGATATGAATAGACAATAGAGTGTTTGAAGAATTACGTTGGTTGGAAGTAAATAAATAAGTTTATATATATATATATATATATATATATATATATATATATATATAGAAGAAACGTTTTGGGGGCTGAATAGTTGTACTTAAGAACACATGTGGCAGGTATTATATCAAAAGAGAAACTGTTTTCACAACTTGTCTCTTAGAGTTAAAACTTCATGTGAAAATAATGCATGACATTTTCATGAAATACTGGTGAACGCGTGTTTGAGCATGTGTACGTTGTATATTTGCCACTATATTTAAAGTAATCTTTTTTATATATACATTTCTATCTATTTCTCTCTGTGTTTGTGTGTACGTTTGAATGTGTGCTCATATTTTTTTTTTAAGTGAGGATGGATAAGTGTGTGTATGTGAGTGTGTGTATGTGTATGTGAAAGAGTGCGTGTGAGTCAATACTCACTTAAAAGATCGTAATAATTTGTTAATTCTCTGCAGCTGCTTCCTTCTGCTGAATAAACAAACCTCCTCTCCTTGAACGAGCATTGAGACTGTGTTTATATAAACTAATTAATCGAATACTGATAATTAAACACATTGTTTACTTTAACACTGCTTACTTTAAATTGTCTTTTTTTGTGCGTATTTGTTGATTTTTAATTACTCCATTTTCCATCTATTACACCGATAATTGATGTACTGCCCCCACCCAATCAAACATGGAAAAAAACATCAAAATAATGAATAACATGCAAAAATAGAATCACTTTCTTAAATGAATCTTCAATTCATATTCATATTATTGCATTATGGGAAAGAGTGAAGTGTTTAAGATCTTGCCCTGTGCGGTGTAATGTTCAAGGCAAAACACGAAACTTCTTCAAGCCAAATTTTACAGTGAGATTATTTTTTTTATAGCCTGACGTCCTGAATGGATAGGAAAAAACCTTATCCCGTCACCTCTCCTCTCATACCGTTTTAGCTTTACAAATCCCATGGAAAACTCCAAAAATTCTGATTTTGTGTCTTCAGATGAATTATGAGAAATAAGCAGTTCATTTGATAAGAAGTTATTCTTCAGCGTAGCAATTTCGAACCCGGTTATTAGTAGCACCTTTGCTTTTCATTCCACATGAATCATTAAAATCAGTTCCGGTATTAAATTACCTTTAAATAGATATACAACATATAATTGCAAGTTGTAAGCAACGAAAGAAGACTTTACCACTAATAGCTAAAGCATGCATATTAATATCTCAAAAAGGATGATTTTATTCCGTTTCTGTCACAGATAATACACCAGTATTTGTAATACCAGAGTCGATTCAGTCGCCCATAAACTAACCACTATGCAAAAAGGCTTAGCAGATAGTCAAAATAAAGTTTAGTAGACTACAGTTCAATTTTGAATACTTACAGTCTTACCACGTAAAACTTTTTTCTCTTTAATGAAGGACAAAGACTTCAAAAAATATCTACATATTATAATGACTGACAATATTAATTGTCGAGCATCTTACTGAGCTTTTACAGTGCTAAAAGAGAAAATTAAGACACCCTGGACACCTGTAATTTTTCCATTAAACTTTGCTCAGTACTGTATAAACAGAAGTACACACTCCCATTGATACAAAGGATTGCTATTGGTCAATATATAATCAGATATAAATTATATCTAGGCAAGCATTAAGTGTTTGACAGGCGTACAGATTAAATACAGGAGCCATTTAGAATTCAGAATTATAACAACGGCAATAACACGAATTACGAGTAGGAAAATGGTTTAATGCTCCATTGATCCTTATTTTCTCGACCCTGAAGAATGACATGCAAAGTAAACCCCGGCGAATATTTCGAATAAGAATGTAAAAAATATCTAACGGCATACTACAAGGCAGTTTCTATTATGTCACGTTTTGTAAAAACAATAATGGTGCTTTATATAGATTTCTAACAGACCATTCACTGATTCATAGCATTTCCGATAGCGAGAAATACTGTGAAGCAGTTATTAGCCTGTTGAAAGCCTATGACCATGTGGTGTATACTTTTCCAGAGTCATTTTCTCAACGGACAAAACACATACTACAACACACTGATTTATCGATTTTCTCGACATCATGTACATATTTTGTTGATACACATAACGTGCACATAGTGTGAACATATGGAAATATGGTGTGACCCACATCCTTGAAAATGACCATGGGATAGGAAACTTTAAACGGATTAACAAATAGAACATTCATGCCCAGATGTTACCATATTGCATATATGCGAAAAGGTGTGTTTCTTAATCGATGCTACGTGCCTGTTCGGTACAAGAGTAATAGGAAAAGAACAAGAGAAAATAATAAAACGCGGCGACCAAGACTCTGGAATTAGCATAATGCTTTCATCATCCCAGTTGCAATAGGAACAGTAGCAAGAAGCTTGAATGGCTGTTTGAAGATCTTGGATATCGAAATGAGTTTCCTACATCTACAGAAAGCCTTTTTGCAAGGAGTATAAGAAAGGTGTTAGACAACTAAGTATGCAGCTAGCAACCTGATACATAGTAATCTAGAACCAGCCGAACGACAATGAAATGCCGAGTGAACGAAAATAATAACCTTCTCTATTATCGGTCCAAGGCCTGAAATTTGTGGGGAAAGGGCTTGTCGGTTTTATTGATCCCATGCGTTACTGGTACTTGTTTTATCAATCTCAACTTATTTTATCGACCCCAAATAGATGAAAGGCAAAGTCGACCTAGGCGGAATTTGTACTCAGAATATAAAGACGGACTAAATACTGCATAGCATTTTGACCGGCGTGCCATCTGAAGAACCTAAAACCACTGCCACAAAACATGCAAAATGGATCAAACAGACTGCAAAACAGAACGGGCAGAAACAAACTGAGGAGCGGTGGAGCCAGATGCTTCTTAATGAACAGTATATACTTCGAAGTCGAAATGCTGATGTAGATCAAGCAACAACCCATCAGTGGCTGAGAAGTTCAGGACTGAAAGCAGACTGAAGGTTTCATATTGGCGGCACAAGACCAAAGCTTGCTCACAAAAAACTACCAGGCTAACGTTCTTCAAAACGGTTCTAACCCTAAATGCAGATTCTGCGACACATTTGACGACACCAAACGAATATAAAAATCGCCAAGACAAGATAGGACAGTACTTAAAATGGAAAATATGTAAACACTACAAAATCGGCACTCCCGCTTACTGGCACGAACACCATCTTGAGCCAGTCGTTGAAGGTAAAAATATCACTATCTTCTGGGATTTTCCGGTCAACACTGATAGAACGATCCAGGATAATCGACCAGATAAAATAATTAAAGATAGGGAAGAAAATAATTGTACACGAATAGATGTAAGTGTTCCACTGATAAAAATATATCTGTCAAGAAATTTGACAAATTAAGTAAATATAAGGACCTGGAAATTGAAATACAAAACCTGTGGCATCTTAAAACGAAAACTTTTCTTGTTATTGTAGGTGCCCTAGGTATGATAAAAAAAAGGGGGGATATCAGAAACATCTAGATAAGATCCCAGGAGAACCATGTCTCAGAGAAATCCAAAAGATTGTACTGACAAGTACTACTCACATTCTTAGAAAAACCCTATCCATTTAAATGTCTGTGTTGTATTACATGAAGATATTTCACTACCTCCCTCCCCAAGGTTTCAGTCATATTGTAACATCTCTTATCCTTCACTCATCCCAGGACGCTGGATGTGTCTCGGCAAGTGATTGTAACAAAGATGCGGATTAAAAGTAGTTTGGAAAGTGTCAGCTGTCCACAGTCAGCGGACCAAGGTGACACTTGTTTACTGGTCATGCTTCAAATACCCTGCGAAAGATTTTTGAAATTACAAGAGGGGTAAGTCGATTACATCGGCCCCAATAGTAATTGATGCACTTGGAAGTATCAACACTCAACTACCAGCATGGCTAAAAAACATTGGTACAAGTGTGAAGGTAGAACACCTACAAAAATCAGCATTTCTTGTAATTTCAAGAATTTTTCGCAGGGTTTTTGAAGCATGACCAGTAAACAAGTGTCACCTTAGTCCGCTCACTGTGGTCAGCTGACACTTTCCATAATACCCAGCAAAATAAGCTGTGAGTTTTCATATAATAATAATAATAATGTATGTGGAACAAAATCCTGGGCCTTGTTTAAAAAAAGTCAATTAAAAAAAGAAACAGAGCGACTAATTGTAGCAGCACAGGATCAAGCGGTAAAAACAAACGACTTGAGGAAAAATGTATACAGGGAGAATGTGTCAGAAAAATGTAAAGTTGGCACATTTTTTGCAGAATTTTTTGCAGAATTTTATCAAGTTGGCACAGGAAGAATATAAGAAATGGGGGCATGACCAAGTTGTAAAAGTTTTATACTGAAAGCTTTGCTAGAAATGAGGATTTGAAGCTGGAGACACATGGTATGAACATCGGGTGGAAAGAATACTGGAGTCGGAGAATTGTAGGATTTTGTGGGACTTTCCAATTCAAACGGACAAGCTAAAAAATAACCAGAGACATAACAATAATAGACAAGGAAAAGCTAAGTTGCTTACTAATTGATCCATCATGTCCGTTAGATTCCAGGATCGTAAAGAAAGATGAAAATCAAAAAATACAATCCCTTAAAATTTGAAATTGCAAAAATTTGGAATATTAAAACAGTAAAGGTTGTACCTATAATAATTGGTGCCCTGAAAACTGTAGGCAAACATATAGACAAATGGTTAAAGGAGACTGGAATAAAATATCATGTAGAGCTTCTACAGAAAGTTTGCCTCTTAGGAACAGGGAAGATTATCAGGCGAGCTCTAAGCACTTGAAAAACTATTGAAACTAATAGATACCTAAGGTTTCAGGTAGTAACCAGCTACCCATATAAATCCTTCCAGGAATTAGACCGAATCTGAGTCAAATTAATAATAATAATAATCCTTTCTACTATAGAAACAAGGTCTAAAATTTTGGGAAGGGATAAGTCGATTACATCGGCCCCAATACTCAACTGGTACTTAATTTATCGACCCCGGAAACAATGAAAGGCAAAGTCGACCTTGGTGGAATTTGAACTCGGAGCGTAAAGTCAGAAGAAATGTCGCTAAACATTTTTTTCGGCATGATAACGATTCTACCTGCTCGTTGTTTTCTTAATAATAATAATAATAATAATAATAATAATAATAATAATAATAATAATAATAATAATAATAATAATAATAATAATAATAATAATAATATCAAAATAGTAATAATAATAATAATAATAATAATAATAATAATAATAATAATAATATTAAAATAGTAATAATAATAATAATAATAATAATAATAATAATAATAATAATAATAATAATAATAATAATAGACAACACATCAGAAAGTGATAAGTGCAGAATCTTTGGACAAAACAACACATCAGAAAGTGATAAGTTTAGAGTCTGTGGACAAAACGGTGAAACTGTATGGCATATTACCAACCAATTTACGCCACTAGCCCAGAAGGAATATAAGAGACGCCATGACAATAGAGCCAGGCTTGTCCATTGGACACCTTGCAACAATTATGGACTTGACAGAGCAAAAAATTGGTACGACCACAAGCCCGAAGGCATTGTCGAAAATGGAAATGCAAAGATCCTATGGGATTTTATGATTCAGTGCGACCATGAGATTGAGAATAGGAAGCTGGACCTAGTCTTAAGTGAGAAAGAAAACAAACTATGCTGGATCATAGATATAGCATATCCAGCTGACAACAAGGTATGCGATAAGGAAGAAAGAAAAGTCGAGAGATATGACAGGTTAGCTTGGGAAGTTAAGCAGTTGTGGTCGATGAAAAAGGTAGCAGTAGTACCAATAATTGTCGGAGCCCTGGGAACAGGAGCAAAAATCTGGAGAAGTACATGGAGCAAATAGGAGCTGCAATAAGGGTGGAGCACTTGCAGAAAACAGCACTGCATGGAACCGCTCGAATACTCTAGAAGGTGCTCGAAAAATAAGTGGTGTTACCTTAGTTCACTGGTAGTGAACAGCTGACACTAGTACATCTCCAGCGTTAGAAGCTGTGCAAAAGCAATAATAATAATAACAACAACAATGACAACAACAAGAGGAAGAAGGGAAAGGGGAAGAGGAGCAGGAATAGAAGGAGCAGGAGGTGGAGTATGTTGATGAGTTTGTTTATTTGCCAAGCATCGGATGATTGTAACAAAGACGTGAAGCGTGGAGATTTACATTGAAAATCGAATAAGAAAATACCTGAAATACAAACACATATGGTATACAAATAGTGATTTCAAATTTTTGCACAAGGCCAGCAATTTCAAGGACGGGTTAGTCAATTACATTGACTCCGGTCTTCAACTGTTACTTATTATATTGATCCTAAAAGTATGGATAATAAAATCGACCTTGGCGAATTTTGAACTTAGAAAGTAAAGACAGGCAAAATCCCGATAAGTATTTTGTCCGACGCGCTAGCAATTCTGCCAGTTCGCAGCCTTCTGGTATACAAATATGACGCTGTATTACTAATACAGTAGGATATCCATCTACAGCCAATCGAAGGATTCTACCTATCCGAGGCCCCCTGAAACGCAACCTTGGATCTATGCTCCTTCTATTTGTTATTTTCCGACTTACAGGATCGGAGAACAGTTCCAACAACTCTTACTATCTCTGTCAGCCTTGCCCACCGTTCAGTAAATTCGATTGAGGACAGTATCTCCTTCTCCTCACTCACCGTTATTTTTCAAAATGAAAAAATCCGTAATGGCTCGACTAAAGAAGAACGTATCTTTCCTTAGGCCTTTTAACATCGTCCTTCATACAACCTTCTCTGCCAAACAGAGGAAAATAGCCTTCTCCGCCCATTTAAAGGCTCGCAGTAGGGAAATCATCATGATGGACTCGACTGAAAGCTATAACTCCAAACGTCAGTTATGCTTGAACGCTGAATGACTTCTTTCAACACGGTTTCGTCACACTGCCAGCATCTTGGACAAACCCCTCTGACAGCATTTCCTGGACCATAGATTTTATCTTGATCTAATAGTGCTTCTCGGAGACACTGCTAGCCTAATGATTTCTATAGTGGTCCTCGATCTGCACTCGTCCACTGTCTAGAAGTCTCTGTAGGGTGCGCCATGTAGAGGGTGCTGGCAGAAATTTAGCGCCTGATCAGTGGAATGTGTCCCTTCTACAAGAAATTAAATAGCAGATGCTTCAATTTGATCGGGTGGTGACTGAAATAAAGCCGCGATGGGCAGGCGATAAGCAATAACAGAGGCAATGTAGGCATTCGTCATCTCTGTCCGATTTTTCAGGGACAGATTCCTCTTGACCCATTTCTGAATACGATTAGTCACTCTGCTCTTTACCTTTTTCCATTTCCGATTCACCAGGATGTCAGGGCAGAACCAAACTTCCAGCAGTTTTAAGCAGTCTATCGGTCCAATGTATTTATTTAAATATAGACAAGAGAGGTGAGCCTGTTGAAAATTGAACAGACCTAATCTCTGAGTCTGCTTTTCTAAGAAGGAGGAGAGAAACTGAGTAATCTGAGTACCCCAAATTACCCTAGGTGGTCTTCACACCTACGGGGCAATTTTCCTTGTTGAAATTTTATTGCTATATATTTTGTTAAATCTTTTGTTTCATCGACCTATTTTTGCCCGATGTAAAACCCACTTTTGTGCGACGTATTTCATCCTGTCTATTATTCTCGAAGTTTCGTACCCTCGTGGCCAATAAAAGAATCTATTATTTTTATCAATATTATTATTAACATCAACATAATCATCACCACCACCACCACCACTACTACCACCACCATCATCACCACCACCACCACCATCATCATCATCATCATCATCATCATCATCATCATCATCATCATCATTATTATTATTATTATTATTATTATTATTATTATTATTATTATTATTATTATTATTATAGAAAATGTCAAAATTACAACAGAAAAGTTATTCTTGGCAATATTATAAGCAAACGAATTCAACGTCAATTAAAAACTTCTCTCATCTTAACCGTAGGATTCCACTTTATTGTCCTCCATTTCTGAGCCGGGTATACACATGGCATTAATTTGTACAAGTAACATTTAGATTGCAAAACTAAAATTCATTATCAATGCAACGAAAAGTAGAAAGATATAAATGAAAGATATTTTATTGATGTAATAAGAAATAAACAGTTCACTGGAAATGAATGGAAGGACAAATGTCGTAAGACTTATTTCGACATAGTAACTTCGTAAATAACATATCAGGTTTCTTCTCGGTATGACGTTCAATGCAAAGATGTTAGAAAATCGTTAAAGTAAGTATAAAACATTATAAATCTGTCCAAGACTACCAATTTTATTGAACCATATTCATTCAACATACGAAATTTGCACAGAAAGTAATAATCGCCTCTTTATCAATACTCCTCTTTCTCAATATTTTTCCATACATACACACATAGATACACACACACATAGATACACACACACATAGATACACACACACATAGATACACACACACATAGATACACACCCACATACTTACACATACAAACTCACACAGACATTTTCTCTTTCTCTCCTTCTCCTTCTCTCTATCCCTCCCTTCATCATCTCATATTATACATACATACACACATAGAGAAAAATGGAATTGAATAATAAGTTTATGTCTGTCTGGATGTGTTTGTGTTATATTTAGCTCTAAAGTTACCTAAGTAGCTAAGATTTTGAAAGTTTCATGCGTCACACTTAACAAACTTTGATAAGTGCATCGCACAAAAGCTTTATACCTTGGGTCACATATGCAACTTTACAGTTTAACATGTCTATGTATATGTATATGTATGCATAAATATATACACATATATATGAGAAGTGTTCTTTATTTTAACTTGTTTCCCGTGTATGCGAGTAGCTACGGACAACTACCAAAATGTATTCTAATCTAAATAAGCGAAACAGATATTAATAATGAGGTACCTTTTCACGAGTCACCTGTCGTGACATATATGCACCAATGATATACCACAACTGTTAGCACGGTATCTCGTTCGTGAGGGACCGATGCACGAAGGGTCGAAACGATCGTAGTGATTAACTATTAATCTCGTGAATTCTATTTTCTTTTTCTTTCTCTCATATTTTATATCAATATATACAAACAGGGGTTGGACAAAATAATGGAAACATCATAATTTTGAAGTATCTATAAAACCGTCCAAGGCTTGTTTCTTTTTATGTTTTTTTTATATATTATTAGTGTTGCTTAATATGTTTTGATAAAATTGTTGTTTCTTTTCAGGTATCATCAGAAAAAGGTAATTAAAATTCATTAAAATGACAGATCCATCGGACTTTCCAAGAGCTCAAATTTTTGGTGCTCATATGACAGGCGCTAGCGTAACGAAAACAGCCGAAATGTTTGGTGTATCAAGAAGTACTATCTCAAAAGTAATGACAGCCTTT
>NC_142929.1:104089950-104127450 GCF_046866305.1 Octopus bimaculoides
GCAGAAAAAATTCTGTATTGTCTTGTTAGAGTTTCATGGATGAGGGACTAACATGAGTAACATCTAATCAGATCGATCTCATAAGTTCTACCCACGGAGTTATAAAAACTTTAAGTGCAATGACTTTGTTTACTTCGTCAGCGAATCTCACATTGTAGTTTTACTCTTCTATTTTTACTTATTTTAGTGTTGGACTGCGGTCATGCTGGAGCACTTGCTGGAAGGCTTTTTAGTCGAACAGATTGACTCTGCTACTTACGTTTGGTGTGTGTACATATATATATATATATATATATATATATATATATATATATATATATATATATATATATATATATATATACATGTGTGTATATATATGTGTGTATATATACATATATACTTATATAAGTGTGTATATATATATATATGTACATATATATGTGTATATATATATGCATATGTGTATATTATATGTATATATATATATATATATATATATACGTGTCTGTGTGTATATGTGCAAGTGTGTATGTGTGTTTTTCTATTTATGTGTGTATCCATAACCGCGCTCGCACACACACGTACCCACTCATACATCATACAAACACATACATACATACATACATACATACATACATACATACATACATACATACAGGCTTACATGCATACATACAAACATACATACAAACATGCATACACACATATGTACGTGCATATTGTGTGTACGTACAGCTGCCCAGTAGATGTTAGCATAAAGCTTAAAGATCAGGGAAAAATAATAATTATGCTGAATTATTTAGAAATCTACAGTTACTCTAACCAGATTACAAGTTCAGGTTTATACCTGTAATTATTGGTGCACTGGGATATGTAACAAACTGCCTAAGTATCATTCCTGAGAAATTAGAATTCTCGGAACCAGAAAAGGAGAAAGCTGATTTGAAGACTACAGATCCATGCCATCACTGGAACATTCTAGAGATTTATCATATAAGTACATGTCTAGACATGCGACTATATGCATGAGAGTACATACATTAAATAAACAATCTGCATATGCACTGACTTCAAATACTGCATATAAACACACATATATGCAAAAACGCCATGTTGATGTTGTTGAAATTCCATGGAAACAGCCTTGGATCTAGGTCAGAGCCTTGGATCTAGATTGGCAAAAAGATCTTGAAATAAAAACTGAATAATGACATACATACATACATACATACATACATACATACATACATACATACATAAGACTCGACGCGGCAAGTCAAATATTCAGCGTGGGGAACTATTTATAGCGAATACGATGAATGCTATCTCCGACTTTGAAGCCCTGTTTAATAACTGGTTAGTCGTCAGATGACTTATCTGAGGGAGCCTTTTATTCAAGATCATAGTTTGATTTTCGGCTGAAACTTGACTTAACCACGCAAAGAGTTACTACAAACAACATTACTGGGCTCGACAACCTTAGCAACACACATGAAGAACAGAATGAAACCAATATCACAACAGGTAAATATATTCTTACTGCGAAACAATTACGCCAACAAGCAACATATGTGGAACATAGTAAGAAAATTAGTGAAGGTAACTTTATTCAAAGAAGATCTGAAAATGACTTTTGTCCAAACAATATAAGGAAAAGTGTGAACGTTGTTAGAACACCACAGGTAACAACATTTCAACAGTTACTATACTATCTGCCAGCCAAACTACATTACAGGCTGAAGCAACTAACCACTGTCCCTCTACTATGATTATAGTAAATAGCAGGCATAGCCAGAATGATCATAGTAGTTGTAGTCAGGGTTGTATATCGGTGAAATTTGCCCTTAAAATCTTTCAAGAAAAAGTAAATTTGGCTTTGAAATACTCTCTCTCTCTCTCTCTCTCTCTCTCTCTCTCTCTTCGAGAGGGAGTATTCCTTCTCAAAGTAAACAAAAGACCAACAGATACAGTGAGTATTTACAATAGTATAATGAACCCTCATTCTGGCAGACTACGGTCTGTAAGTACTGTCTACTACTGCAAAGTAGTACATGAACGACACTCAAAAAGTAAGCAATACCGAAACAACGAAAAATATGCCTGCATATATTCTGAAGACAGACAAAAAAATGGCTGATTTACGGAAGACCATCAACCATGTCATGGTGCTTATTACATGCAAACGAGCAAATCAGTATACGTCTCACAATCAAAAAATGAGAGATAGAAGTGATGTTTGAGAAGCAAAAAGAGAACACTCAGTTGCAAGATGGTTACCCTCAAGCAGGAGCTAAAATCGGTCAGTGAGAAACTGACATCAGAGGAAAATGTCCGAAAGAAAAACAAAGAACAAAATTTAACCGGAACCCAGCAGCAGCGTAAAAACACATGAGAAGAAGCAGTAAATATCATGGGAGTTCCTTCACGAGAATACATAAGACTCCAGGAGAACAATCTGGATGACCTGTAGCTGAAAGTAATTCGAAGTGATTATTGCCCCTGCATGACCCCCAAGACATTCAGTATCGACAGTGATACGTTTGTGACTATAATCCAGAAACTTCAGGATGGAAAAGCACCTGGACGAGACTTGATCGTTGGGTACTGGTACAAGAAGCTAACCTTTTACCGACCATATCTTATAAACCTTTATCAGCAAGCTCTCAATGGGAATAATAGCAGACCAAACTGGTTAGCTCTGGTAGAGACAAAACCGATCTCAAAAGGAGAAACACTAATATGGAAAAAAAACTATCAGCATACCAGAATTTGATATAAAATATATACACAGCATGCTTAAATTTCTTCTTCCAAGACCATTGTAGAAATGATAACATCATCACAGCAGAACAAGCAGCTGAGAAGAAAAAGTCTGGGGAAAAAGAGAAATGTGCCAAGCAATTGTTGTCAGCAATGCAGAGGAATAAGAGGAACCTGGTTTCGATGTGGCTGGGCTACAAGAAAGCCTTTGTGTTTATCCCCCACTCATGGACGCTAAAGTTCCAATGAGCATATTCAAAGCTAGAGCTGAGCTGACTTCATCGTGGGTCATCATCTTGAAATTAAATATTATTATATTATCACTAATAAATAAAGTATTGTAGGGGCATCCAAGGGAACAGCCTCTCTGTGATGCTGTTCATACTTTCTGTAAGCCCTTGTAATTTTTGTTGTGGAAGTCTGAAGGGCATCTCACTGGTTCACAAGGAGACAGAAATACCAAGATTACTCACTGCTTTTTTGTCGGTTACTTGAAAGTGTATGCCAAGAGTATGCATGAGCTGAAAAAAAACCCTTGACCTGGTTATAACATTCTCAAAAAATATAGGGTTGATGTCTGATCAGGGTAAATGTTGCTATATGGTTGTGAAAAGAGAGTAAACTAAACTAGACGAGCAGCATCTCCATCAATGACTTGACTGTATCTCCGATATCTGATGAGGAATGTTACAGGTACTTAGGGGTAGATTAAAGCATATCTTACGAGGATACCTGTAACAGGGCATGTGTCACTAAAGAACATTACAACCAGATCAAAGAAATATGGACCTCGGAACTCACTGCATTCAATAAAACAATGGCCCGTAATGTGTTTGCAGTACCAGTACCCATACCATATTTGAGCTAGTTGATTGGACGCTTGATGAAATTTGTCAAAGCAGTTTGAATCAATGTTAAGCTTAACATCGATCCAGACATCCTTTAAATATCATATCATTTCCCTTCGGTAACATCTTTTAACCACCAAGTGTCGAAGTGCATCCCTTGGCCAAATTTGCATACACGAGGCAGATAACATCATGAGACGTGGAAAGCAGCTCCTAGAGCAACATTCTTTGTCTGATAACCTTGTGAACATGCTCAAAAAATTTGCACGACTTTACTCCAACGTATCATCAAATGAAGGGATGAGTATATTTCAGCAGAAGACAATGCATGGATATGTTAACAGAAAGCTCCAGGATAACAGTAACTTTGATAATCAGTCTAACATAGATCAACAACTGGATTAATAACTCTCACTTGAAGGGTATACATTTTTCATCCAGTAACAGGAAAAAGCAACCAAATACCTTATGCAGAGATGCAGACATAGTGATTTGGAATAGAGGAGAAACTATGTACTCTTTTACTTGTTTCAGTCATGTGACTGTAGCCATGCTAGAGCACCGCCTTTAGTCGAGTAAATCGACACCCAGGACTTATTCTTTGTAAGCCTAGTACTTATTCTATCGGTCTATTTTGGCGAACCGCTAAGTTACGAGGACGTAAACACACCAGCATCGGTTGTTAAGCGATGTTGGAGGGACAAACACAGACACACAAACATATACTCACGCATACATATATATATATATATATATATATATATATATATATATATATATATATATATATATATATACATATATACGACGAGCTTCTTTCAGTTTCCATCTACCAAATCCACTCACAAGACTTTGGTCGGCCCGAGGCTATAGTAGAAGACACTTGCCCAAGGTGCCACGCAGTGGGACTGAACCCGAATGTCAACATAAGCAGAAAAAAAAGACTATTTAAAAATATACAGTTACTCTTCCAGGATTACAAGTTTAGGTTTATACTAGTAATTATTAGGGCACTGGTATACGTAACAAATTTCCTAAACACCAATCTTGAGAAATTATGATCCTCAAAACCAGAAAGGAGAAAGCTAATTAGAAGGTTACGGATTCAAGCCATGAATGGGACTGTAAAAATTCGTAAAAGTTCTCAGAAGTTTAACATTTAAGTATATATATATGCATGTCTAGAATGCAACAATATGCATGAGAACACATACTTTAAAAATACAAATCTGCACATGCATTAACTCCAAATACTATGCACGTATACACAAGCATGCACAAATACCCAGTTGATGTTGTTGAAATTCCAATGAGGGAGCCTTGGATCTAGGTTAGAAACCGGCTCTTTCTCTATTGGCAAGAAATCGTGAAATAAAACTGAATAATTAATAACATACGTACATACATACATACATAGCTGTCAGTGAGAAGCTCCGAGATCAGAAAAGGATAAACAAGAGAAGAACAATAAACAAACAATTTAACCGGAACCTGGCAGCAGTATACAGAGACATGAGAGGAAGAGCAGTGAATATCATAGAAGCTCCTTCACGAGAAGACATAGACTCCTTCTGGGGGAAAATCTGGAATGAAGAGAAGGAGTTTAACCAAGCTGGTCTGTGGCTGGAAGAAATCCGAAGAGGTTATTGCTCCTGTGTTACATCCAAGACATACAACATTGTTGGTGAAACTCTTGCAACTGCGATACAGAAACTCCAGGATGGAAAAGCATCTAGAAGAGAATTTATTGTTGGATATTGGTACAAGAAGTTAACATTGTACCGACCATATCTTATCAATTTGTACCAGCAAGCTCTCATTGGGAACTATAACATACCAAACTGGTTAGCTCTAACAGAGACAAAATTGATCCCCAAATGCACAACCACCCACATGGCAAAAAACTACTGGCCAATTGCATGCCAGAACTTAATGTATAAAATATATATACAGCATGTTTAAACAAGCAGCTGCGAAGAAGGGAGACTGGGGATGTGTTGAGCAATTGTTAATCAACAAAACTGTGATGTCAGAGGTGCGAGAGCATAGGAGGAACCTGGTTTCAATGTGGCTGAGCTACAAGAAAGCCTTTGTGTCTATCTCCAATTCATGGACGCTAGAAGCCCTTCGACTTACTAAAGTTCCAGTGAGCATATTCAAAGCCAGAGCTGAGCTGACCTCATCGTGGGCCACCATCTTGAAGTTAGATACAAGAAGTGATTGTATTATCACTGATAGAATACAATATCGCAAAGGCATATTCCAAGGAAACAGCCTCTCTGTGATGTTTATACTTTCTGTAAACCTCTTGTCATTCATGTTCAGGAAGTCTGAAAGATATCTTACTGGTTCACAAGGAAACAGAAATACCAAAATTACACACTGTTTCTTTGTGGATGACTTAAAAATTTATGTAAAGAATATGCATGAGATGAAAAGGAGCCTTCACTTAGTTACAACATTCTCAAATGATGTAGGGTTGGAGTCTGGTCAGGATAAATGTTATATGATTGTGAAAAAGGGAAAAATATAAATCAGATTATAAACATCGCCATCAATGATTTGACTGTTTTCTCTATATCAGCGAGGAATCTTACAGGAATTTAGAGGTCGATGAAAACATATCTTATAATGTCACCTGTAACAGAACACTTGTCACTAAAGAACATTACATCGAATAAAGAAAATTTGGACCTCAAAACTCTTTGCATACAATAAAACAGTGAGTGACCTACAATGTGTTTGCAGTGCCAGTACTCATACCAACATTTAGGCTGCTTGATTGGACGTTTAATGAGATCCGAGCCTTTGTTGTAAAAACCCGAAAAATTAACAAGCCCACATAATTTCCACATAAACAGTGACGTAGACCGCCTCTACCTAAAACGAAAACAAAGCAACAGAGGCTTAACATCGATCCAAAATGCCTTTTGAATGTCGCATCATATCCCTCCGGCAACACCTTTTAACCATCAAGTGTAGAAGTGCATCCCTTGACCAAGTTTGCATATATGAGGCTAATAATGTCATAAGACTTGGAAGGCAGCTCCTTGAGTAACATTCTTTGTTTGATAACCTAGAATATATGCCCAAAGAAGGTGCACGACTCTACCGCAACGTATCATCATATGAAAGGATGAGACTGTTAGAGCAGAAAACTATGCATGGATATGTTAGTAGAAAGCTCCGAGATGATAGTAACATCGATCATCAAAGCAGTTTATCATGGACCAACAGCCGGAATACTACCTCCCACTTTGAAGGGTATGCGTTTGCAATCCAGAAAGAGGAAATATCAACCAAGTACCTGATGCACAAAAGGGATAGAGATGCAGGAAAAGCAGTAAAATGTGACAACTGATGCAGACTTTGTGGAGTTAACACCAAAGACATCACCCACATCATAAGTTGTCTGAAAATGTCATCATGGTATTATCTACCGATGAGACATTATGTTGTAGCTAGGACACTCTATAAGGAAATCCGTCGGAAGGATAATCCCGAGAACAAAGAAATAAGAAACCACAATATGGTAGAAGACATAGCCACTCATAATAAAAAGGAGTACTAGTGGATTGTCCCAGTGAAGACCTCAATAAAGTGTAAGCACAACAGACCTGGTATAATGATTTGGGATAGAGAAGAGAAACTGTGCACAGTTTTGGAAATTAGTTGCCCAGCAGATGTTAACATAAAGCTGAAGATCAGTGAAAAAGAGAACACCTACGCTGAACTATTGAAAAATCTGTAGTTACTCTATCCATATTACAAGTTCAGGTTTATACCTGTATTTATTGGGGCCCTGGGATATGTAACACACTCCCTAAATACCAATCTTGAGAAATTAGACTTCTCAAAACCAGAAAGAAGAAATATGACTACAGGTCCAATCCATCACTGGAACTGTAAAAATTTAAAACTTTCCAGAAGTTAATTCTTTAAATATATATATGAGCATGTCTAGATATGCAACTATATGCATGAGAATACATGCATAAAGCAGAAATACAAATTTTCACATATACATACATACATACAAATAAAAATACCCTGTTGTTGATGTTGAAATTGCAATGAAGGAGCCTTGAATTTAGGTTAGAAACCGGCTTTTTCTCTATTGCCAAGAAATTATAGATGGTGGTGTTCTCACTGTGAAGCCATCTAATGATGACTCTGTTCAGAAGGCTGTAATATGTCATTCGACAAAGAAACGCTGTACAAAGAATTCATAGAACAAACTTCAACTTTAAATACCTTTACTCGAGGTCTCAAATACATACAAATTGAATGATAATAGAAAAAGTTTGATGAATGGAGGCCATGTTCATCTTCTGTGTATTACCTCATGTCTGCTCGATGTTTGCTATCTGCCGCGTGTTACTAGTACCGGGTCATGTCTTTACGCTCCGGCGTCTCGATGCGAAAGAGGAAGGGCCAGGGCTTAGTGTCCGAACCTTAGCGCTGCTTGCACTATCTAGTGGTGAGGTATTTTAAACAGCCGCCGTCATGGGAGGTAACTGCGTCGAAAATCTTGAAATAAAACTGAACAATGAAAAACATACGTATGTACGTTCATACATACATATGTATGTATGTTCATGCATATATGTACATTCATACTTACATAAATTGAACACTGCTATTAAATGGTTTGCTAACTTTGTTACTTCAGTGAAGAGGAAAATTTTTATGGAAGCAAACATTCTGTCATTTAAAATGCTTTCTGGTTTCGTTACCTGCCTTGCTGTTGATGTGATCATGTACATTAAAATAATAATAGCACAAGCTATTATTAGAAGGGAACATCTGTTAATGAGCTACCGATTTTTAATGACATCACAACGTAAGTATATACATCAGTTGTACCATTTATATATTACTATATTTAAGAAGTTCGATAGCTGAAAACAAGGGTTCTGACCCATGCTGTTTGTTCATAATTTTGGGTAATGTTTAAATTTACAATCGTAAACAATATATATAAAATTAATACTTCCAGTATATTCGATAACAAAACTTGATAACTTTTTTGTTTATTGTTGTTGTTTTTGGGGGTTTTGTTTTGTTTTGTTGCGTTTTCATAACACCATGTAAGTAACAGGGGAAAAATCGAAACGGAAATTGCGAAATGTTGTTAGTTTCTATATCCGCATAATGGACGAATTATTATTACATCAGGCGACGATAATATTGTTTAGTACAGCTTACTTATTCCTAAATTAATTTCATTATTATTATTATTTGCTTCGATTTAATTTGTTTCATTATTCGTATACAGAAACTATCTTTCCTTTAATTTTGTGCATTTATTTTTCTTTGGTTCGCTGAAAACCAACAATTTTGTCTGTTTCTTTCGAGCAGCTCAATCAAGGATCAGTCACTGTTTTTTGTATCCCAGATATTACTCTCTCTTTTACTCTTTTACTTGTTTCAGTCATTTGACTGCGGCCATGCTGGAGCACCGCCTTTTTGTCAAACATATCGACCCCAGGACTTATTCTTTGTAAGCCTAGTACTTATTCTATCGATCTCTTTTTGCCGAACCGCTAAGTTACGGGGACGTAAACACACCAGCATCGGTTGTCAAGCGTAACTTGAGACCTATGACTGTAAAAGAGTAAAAGAGTAAACGAGTAATCGATATGCAATCTTTGATTATGAGGAAATTTTAGAGGAAGAAGAAGAAGAAGAAGAAGAAGAAGAAGAAGAAGAAGAAGAAGAAGAAGAAGAAGAAGAAGAAGAAGAAGAAGAAGAAGAAGAAGAAGAAGAAGAAGAAGAAGAAGAAGAAGAAGAAGAGCAACAACAACAACAACAAGAGGAAGGGGGAAAGAGAAGAAGAGGAAAAATTAAATGTTCCTCTGAGGTCTGTAGTTGACCTCAGAGGAAAACAAACACAGAAATAAAAATGAACTCATAAGCATTCCTTTTGTCATTACCCACAACCCAAGAAATTGTGACATCATCAATACTGCAAAAAGATACCTCACAATTCTTCAACAATCATCAAGAATGAACAAATTAGTAACAGATTCAAAAATAATTTATAGCAGACGGCAAGCACCCAACCTAAAAAAAAAACTCTTAACCCAAGTAAAATTCGCAACTAGAGAAACAACTAAGAAAGTTCAAAAATGTGGTGACCCTCGCTGTGGAACGTGTGATTACATTGAAGAAGAAGAACAAATTACTTTCAAAGAAAACAACACCTCTAATGCAAATATGAATGGCAAATCCAGGAACCTAATCTACTGTGCCACTTGTCCCGAATGCAAAGAATACTACATTGCTGAAATGGGCATTGGGGCTATATGAGAGAGTAAGGGTACATAAACAACAAATCCATGATACCTACGTTAGAAACACAACATTCAATGAACACTTCGAAAAATGTGGGAAACGAAAATTCAGAATATTCCCTTTCTTCAAACTATGGACAGAAAATGAACATTTTCGTCAGACCAAGGAAGAATACTTTATTGGAAGATACCAACCGAGACTGAACAAAAAATAATACCCAAACCAGCGGAACTACCATCCGAACTATCCACAGAAAGACAACAAACAAACAGCACCTGAATAATGAGAACTACATATGAGTATACACCCGTTTATGTACTATATATAAAAGTGTGTATATATGTGGGTATGTATGTTTAGGTAAATATATGTATCATTGTGTGTGTGCATGCATGTATGTATATATGTGTGTACATGTGTACATATGTACGTATGCATGTATGTATGTATATATGTGGACGGATGTATATGAGTGTGTGCATATGTGTATGTATATATGTGTGTGTTGTGGTATGTATGTGTTCATATGTGTATGTTTGGACATGTATGAGTATGTAAGCATGCATACATGTACATGTACATATGAGTAGGTTAGTACAGTTATGTAGGTTTGTATGCACACAAATGTATATGGATGTGGGTGTGTGCATATGTGTGTGTATCTTCAGATGTGTCTATACGTATATGTGTGTGTGTACATTTATGTATATGTGTATATGCATGTATATGTGTGTATATATATGTATGTGTGTATGTCTATGTATGCGTATATGTATATGTGCATATATATATATATGTATATGTATATACGTATATGTGTATCTGTGTGCAGGTGCATATGCATGTGTATGTATATGTATGTGTATGCATATATATATATATATATATATATATATATATATATATATATGTATATATATATATACATATATGTATGTTGTATGTATATGTGTGTACATGTGTGTATATATATGTATATACGTATGTGTGTATATATATGCACATGCATGTGTATATATGTGATATATGTGTACATGCTTGTATATATGTATTTATATATGTATGTGTATGTGTGTATGTGTATATGTATGTGTATGTATGTATATGTATGTGTATGCATGTGTGTATGCATGTGTGCATGTATATGTGTATATATATGTGTGCATATATGTATATATATATATATGGGTCTGTGTGTATGCATGTATGCACATGTATGTATGTATACATGTATGCATATATATATATATATATATATATATATATATATGTGTGTGTGTGTGTGTGTGTGTGTGTGCGCACATGCATTGTCATAAAAGTTAAGAGGCATACAAGCATATCAGTATGTGTATATTTATGTATATATGCACATATGTGTGTGTGCGCGCGTTTGAGTATATGTATGCCATACCACCTGTAAGAATTGAATTAGTAGCATTTATATAAATAAGCAAGGCACAGGTTACCTTTTGGCAAGAACACAATACTGACCACTCCAAAATATTTTTTTTTTAGCTTGATGGACTTAACTATTCACCCCCCACCGTTCTCAATTACTATTAATCCTATTTTTATTTTCTACTTTTATTCTTATTTTTCTTTTACACACACACACACACACACACACACACACACACATATATATATATATATATATATATATATATATATATGTATGTATGTATGTGTATATATATATATATATATATATATAAATTTATTTTTTCTTGATTTCATTTACTTTGTTCCTCTTCTCCTTAACATTCTTTCTTCCTTTCTCTTGTTGTTGTTCTTCTTCTGCTCTTATTCTTATTCTTCTTCTCCTTCCCTTTCTCTCCTTCACACATGCTTTTGTATTTTTTATAAGGATATATATTTTTATTCTATTTGGGTTTTTTTAATTTTTTTTTTATTTATTATTTATACTTCTGATTCTGGTGTATATATATTGTTTGTGTGTGAGAAAATCTTTTGCTATTTAAGCAACCAGTAAACATATAATTTTCAGTTCGAAAACGGCTACTTGAAGCTTGAAACCCATGTCAAAATAACTTACTGTAAACATTATTATTAAGATTAAAGTAAAAATTATCCCCTCAAAAAGCCATCTCTACTCATTCTTTCAAATATATATATATATATATATATAATACAAAGAATATATATACATGTATACACACATATATGTACATACTTACATCTACATGTGTATATACATGCATATCAGGGTACAGGACGTTAGAACAATAAACTACAGACAACGGAACGAACACATAGGAAAACGGAAAGCCCCTTGGAATATCCCTTCATCAGCTGTCTCTATTCTATCTAGACGTTTCGAAGACCAGACAGGACGTACTCTAGAATAGTCTCTTGCTGAGTAGTGGATCAACCAACTACACAGAAGATTCCAAGGTGGCAAACACAAACCAAGACAGGAAAAAATGGACAGTGAAAACAACATTCAAAAGCCGTACGGCCAAACGCAAATCTGAGGTAGAACGCTAGTAGTTCGTCTTGCCTTCACAGCGGCTGGAGTGAAAAGAAAGCTGACCACAGGTCACACGAGAGCAGAGAGGATGGTGGAGGGAGGAAATGGAACAAGGAGGAAGGGACAGAAGCAGTATATATATATATATATATATATATATATATATATATATATATATAATAATAATAATAATAATAATAATAATAATAATAATAATAATAATAATAATAATAATAATAATAATTAATTTGTTTTATTGGCCACAAGGGCTAATATCAATTAAAAACATATAAGGACAAAGACAGGACGAAGGTTACAAAAGGTTTTGTCCGAAAAGGTAGGAAAGTTCGTCTAAACAGAGGAAGAAAACGGAGAAAGATATAATAAATAAATAGATAAATAAATAAGTAGAACTCCCTAAGGGGGAGGCGCTTCGAAAAAGGAAAGGTTACACGTGGAAAAACCCATAAAACCACGGGAGCCTGGTCAGAAAAAATAAGAAAGGGGTATAGAGCCTTTTCTCCTTTTACATTACCTTTTTTTTTCTTTTTTTTTTTCTACAGGTGTATTCTCAGAATTGGTCCGTTTATACTGGCCATTCTTCCAACAGTCACCCATCTTTCAACGAATTTGCTATGAGACAGCACTTCCCTCTCTACTCTCATCTTCCTTTTCAAGTGGAACTTGAAAAAGTTGATGAGGCCTTGGCCAAAGAGGAAAGTGTCTGTCTTTAGCCCTTTCAAACGGGTCCACCATATCACCTCTTTCGCTACAGCCACTAGGCATAGGAAAATTGCCTTGCCCTCCTGGTTAAAGGAGGTCGGCGGGTTAATTCTCACGATGGATTCAGCTGATAGCCGGATCCGTCCTACACGTGACAGTAGTTGTTCGATATAGACCCACAGGTCAGCAATGCTCGGGCACTGGACGAGCGCGTGCAGAACGGTTTCGTCGTCCTGAGCGCACCTCGGGCAGGCCCGGTTGACGGCACTTCCGTGTCGGTAGAGTTTATCTCGAACAGGTAGCGCACCTCGGTAGCACTGCCAGGTGAGGGACCTTTGGAAATTATCCATGGGCCCCGGCCCGAAAGTTCTCCTAATAATAATAATAATTCTTGAGAGAATTGGGTACATGAATGATATGCACTGGGTAGGTTTGAGTTTACCTGTGATCTCCACAGAGGAAAAAAACCACCCCTATGAATATTTAGCGCCTAGAGGCTGGTCCAAAGCACACGTTGTGTTGATCATACGTTGTTTAGTATACTCTCTAGGATATCCGACTTGTCGTGAATATCGTCTGTTATTATTCGTTTGCTTATATATATATATATATATATATATATATATATATATATATATACAAATGATAAGGAGGGAAAGAAAATTCTTTAATACATCTTTAATGATTCGTTACAATAGCTTCTGTACCAACTCTATTTGCAATGCCAGTACTTTTACGCATTAGAGAGGCATTTGATCAGACTTGCATCAAAGGTGTGCTGTCACATTATATATCTATATGCATATTATTTTCTAATTTCAATAAAACTTACTTACTTTTTTGTGTTTATGTAAATATGTAACTGCGATGAACTAGATTTCCAATCAGTTGGCCTTGGCCACCAAGCCAGCGGGATAGAAGCATCCAAACGCTAAAACGATTCAAAGCATATTGTTACCAGTGAGTATAACAACATCCGATAGTGTGTTCAATCACTTGATCATTTTATATTAAAAATGTGAACGAAGCTAACCAGAGAAGAACGCTCTCCGTCAGAAGTAATTAGTGAACTTATTTTGCCAACGAACATTACAACAACCTCTCATTATAAAATTAGATTCTTTTAATTCTGTACTCTTTTACAGATGTCATTGTTTCCGTTGATGATGATAAATGTCGCCGTTGGAGTTATTCTCGAACCCAAAGTCGTTCCTAATTGAGTAAATCTTTGGCTACAAGGTTTTCTAGTTGTCATCATTCCATTGTCTCTTATATTAGAGACTATTGCATTGTTTAATGTGTCCAGCGTTATTCATGTTGGGAGAGATACATTTAAAGGTTCAGTCAAGAAGAACTTTGCTAAGTGTTTTGGGGAATAATTCGCAGGCAGAACGCTACTCTTTCCCTCTAAATATCACTCTCATTTTGTGTATACCACGCATTTCTGCCACTCTCTACTACGTTTTTTCCAGGGAATGAAATATTAAAGAAAGAATGAAGAAGGAAGAAAACAAAGAGTTTGACGTCACAAAAACGTATTTAGGTGTGTAAGTGTGCGCATTTGTGTATGTGTTTATATATATATGTGTGTGTGTGTGTGTGTGTGTGTGTGTGTGTGTGTGTGTGTGTGTGTGTGTGTGTGTGTGTGTGTGTGTGTGTGTGTGTGTGTGTTATATGTGCATGCAATTATTATTGTTTCAGATTTATAAAATAATTTTTTGCCCCGTTACACACTTTGCACGAAAGTACACTTCTCTTGAATTTAGAAAATTGTTAATTGTATATGAATCTGGGAATGTTTGTATGCGTATGTTTGTATGCACATATATTTAAATGTTCATATGTATTAAAAGTATATGTACACTTGTATAAATGTGCAAATGTATTTGTATGTATATATACATATATATATATATATATATATATATATATATATATATATATATATATATATATATATGCGTGTGTGTATATATATATATATATATGTGTGTGTGTGTGTGTGTGTGTGTGTGTGTACATATATATATATATATATATATATATATATATATATATATATATATATGAATACATATTTGGATAATATAAATGAATATATATGTACGTTTTGTATGAGAATAGAAATTGAGGGAAAATGAAAACTACTTATGTTGAGATAAGATAGTGTAAAAAGTAAATAGATCTTAAATACTTCTATATTAACCCTTTCTCGTTCTGAGCATGTACATTGCATTATTATTGTCGACTGAGTTGTAAAAGAAAGTAGACAATCCTTTCTATGTATACGTATACAAGCATGAGTATACTGTGCATAATTTTTTGCTCTTTTGCCTTCACTCATTCCTTTTCACTCCCTCTGTATATATGTGTGTGTGAGTATATATGTAAGTATACACGCACACATATACACACTCCAGACACACATACATACACACACATGTATATAATTATGTATATGTGTATAAACTTATTCATCAACTATGATGGTGTGTGTGTGTGAATGTGTGTTTATACATATATGTATAAATATATAAGTACATGTTTATGTACGTATATACATATATATATAGATATAGATAGATAGATAGATAGATAGATAGATAGATAGATAGATAGATAGATAGATAGATAGATAGATAGATAGATAGATAGATATAGATATATACATATATATATATATATATATGTATATGTTGGGCTGCATAATATTCACCAATATATTTGTGTGTGTGTGTGTGTGTGTGTGTGTGTGTGTGTGTGTGCGTGTGTGTGTATGTATTTATATGTGTATACATATACACACACACACGCACGCACACATACACACACACACCTTGTTTGTATAATGATAAAATTTTTGTCAAGTGTTGATAGTATTATTATCATCATCACCTTCATCATCATCATCGTCGTCGTCATCCTTCGTTTTCTCTGTTTTAATATCTGTTAGTCTTGGTTTTCTTTCCTTCATATTGTTTTCCCTTTCCTTTTTTCCTTTTTCTCTGTTTTCATTAAAATCATTTTTGAATGTATGGAAATCTTTCAACATCTTTCGAGTTGTTTCAAAATAAACATTCTTTTTAAAATTCGTTATTTTAAAAAATGACCTATATTGTTTCATTCCACTTATTAGATTTCTTCTTCTTTAGTCGATTTTACCGAACGACGTTGAAAAGGACTGGAATATTGTAACGGTTTATGAAGTGCTGAGATCTCAAGTCACAAAGTATAATACATCTTTGAACGGAAATGCTGGAACGACAACAGCACTACTACAAAACATAAGAGAAAATCGATAAGCAAATCTTCGGAAGATTTCATGATATCCAGTGAGTGAAGTACAAGTAGTACATAAGTTATATAGGAGCTCCATTCAAACTAGTAATATTAAGAAATTTGAGGTTTATCTTCGAGGAGAATACGTAGTAGATGTACAAAAGTAAAAAAAAAACGACTTAGAACCTTATACTAGAAACAAAGAGTAGAAAGATGGCAGATCGTCTATGTGATTTTTTATAATACTTTTTGACAAAAAACATGTGCTTTGTATTCAAGAACCCACCTTATTTTCTATTATTCTGATTGAGTATTAAAGTCCTTTAAAAAGAATTTGTATATAGTATGATTTAAAATGCTTATTACAGTTACATCGATTGGACAAACGTAAGGGTCGGCAGTTAAGACAGTTAAGACAGTGTTACCACATGGTTAGACAATATCTTCTATCACAGACTTGAGTTGACCAATACTTATGAGTGAAATCTGGAAGACGGAAAATGTATGGAAGGCCATCATATACATATATATATACATGCATGCATATACATTTATATACATACGTACACATGTATGCATTATGTATGCATGAGTCTGTGAGTATGAATATATATATATATGAAGTTGTCAGCTCTCGAAGTTCAGGATATTTGTCTAACTTTTATGGACTTAGACGTGACTATATAAATCAGTGAAGGGTCTATAAATCCACAAGTCCGTTTAGAAATCGGAAATTTCTTTCTCGTAGGTGAAGAAGCACTGTCTCGGTTGCTTTGAGCCGCATTCTATACTCGCGTTTATCATTAAGCAGGTCAGTTCGTGAAGTATCGAAATGTTGGGTTTCATAATATTCACCAATAATTCCCACTTGTACAAAGCTTTACCACACGTTTTCAAATTTCATTCGGGTGGCTTCCTCTGTCCTCCTTGCATGCGGATTTCTTTATTCAGCTATGAGTAAAATAGTTGGTTGGTTGAATCATTGTTCCGAATCAGTACACGTAACCAAGCCATCATAGTTGACTTCTAACCATGGTTTCACTGTCGAAGGTACTGACTTGCTGAAGCATACTAACATTCTCCCGTCTGTTCTGCTACTGACTGAGCATGATTTCTTCAGATACATCTAAATGTATATTTCCAGCTCGTATAGAGGGGTCACCTATAACTTGTCTATGTTTTAGACATGTAGAATGAGTACAACAACTGTTTTGTACACCATAAGTTTGCTTATTTGTCTCAGATCGTGATTTTCATATATCAGTCTTCTCAGAAGTCCAAAAGTTACACTGGCATGTTCCTACCTCTAGAGAAGGAAAAAAAATATATTTCGAAGATTTACTTAACTTTTACTGTGCAGTGAAAGAAATGACTCTGAGTAACGTCACACAAAAGCCAATGATGAACATCATAGCGATACTACCTGGCATTGCAGAAACCAAAACGCCAAAAAGGCACTGGGTCCAACGTAATTCGAACATATAACTTGAAAATAATGTCCTTTTTCTGATGATCTCAGCGTTGCAATGATCTATACAATCATAAATAAGATAGATCAGATTGCGGCAATTGCAGAGGAATCTCGCTTTTGTCATCGGTTGGAAAACCCGTTCCTTGAATCCTATTCGACCGATTCCTCCTAACTATCGGTAACTCACCAACCTGAATCTCAATCTCGTTTTTTTCCCCGTCTAGCGGTACAATTGACAGTATAGTTTTCCTTTTCTCTTAAAGGGTTAATGACTTCGTAGTAAACATAAGATTTTTGGCTGTAAATGTTTCTTATCTTTTGTGAAGTTCATTTATCTCTTTCGTCTGTCTTCTTTTCTTCTCGACATCTTTTATGAGTTTTCTTTTCTCTTTCTTTTTTTACCTTATAGGTTTTTTTCTTTTCTTCTTTGTCACCATTTTCTTATATTCTTTCTTTTCTGCTTACTTCTTTTATCATTCCTTGTCTATGCTAATATCACCATCTCCTTCCCTGTACTTGTGTTTTCACTATCACACATGAGTAAAGCCAACCTCGCTTGTGATGTACTGATTTCATTTTTTCGCTTAACTTTTGTATGCATTCATGTGTGTGTTTGTATGTGTGTGTGTGTGTGTGTGTGTGTGTGTGTGTGTGTGTGTGTGTGTGTGTGTGTGTGTGTGTGTGTGTGTGTGTGTGTGTGTGTGTGCGTGTGTGTATGTAATTTGTTATTCCTTTATACTACACCACCCCACACGAGTCCGCTTCAATAGGAGCTGTGGGAAAATATTCCTCAAGTAAAAGGATTTTACACACAAATGCACATGTATATGTAAGTATATACCTTCGGCTGTATGTATGCACGTGTAGTATATGTGAGCCCGTGTGTGTATTAATCTTTGTCAAAATACTTGTGTATAACAATAAATATTAATATATAATAATAAACTTGAGTGGACTTTGTAATATTCATGTATTATGTGTATATGTATGTGGACTCACACATAGCCATATATATATATGTATGTATGTATGTATGTATGTATGTAAGAATGTATGTATATATGTATGTATGTATAATTATATAGAAATACATATATGGACATATTTATCATATTTAAGCATATATTCATATACTTATACAATATATCAGGTCATCCCATAAGTTCTGTCCGATTTTACCTTTTTTAAAATTGAATGAAATTTAATAGCATTTTAGAATGTCTAATGGAATTAAAAATTATTTTTATGCATTTGTGTACATTTTACAGAATAATAGAATTAAAATTTCTTTGATTAAAACCCTTTCTAACATGAAAGTATCCAAAGAGCATTTGAAGCTATGAGTACAAAAAAGGAAACTCTGCAGCCGAAGCGACTCGAAACATACACTCAGTTTATGGGAAAGAATGCTTGAATGAAAGAACTTGCAGAAGATGGTTTGCAAAATTCAGAAGTGGAGATTTCAGCCTTGAAGATGAAGATCGAACATGACGCCCAGTTGAGTTTTGATGATAAGCTCCTTGAGGCATTACTTGAAGAAAATCCTGCATTATCAGTTGAAGATTTGGCAATAAAGCTTAGTTCAAACCATACAACTGTTCATCGTCATCTTCAACAACTTGGAAAGGTTCCTAAACTTGGGAAAATGGGTGTGTCATGAATTGTCCGAAAGCAACCGCAAATCCCGAGTTGACATCTGCTCTTCCCTCCATTCTTGCGAACTCATTTCACCCTTTTTGGATAGACTTGTGACTGATGATGAAAAATGGATCTTCTATCGAAATGTTAAATGTCATAAACAGTGGCTTGGTAAAAGGGAAAAAGCTCAACCACAACCGAGAAGGGAACTTCATAGGAAAAAGGATTTTCGCTCTATCTGGTGGGATTGCAAAGGAGTAATTTACTTTGAATTGTTACCACCTAATACAACAATCAATGCTCAAGTCTACTGTTAGCAATTAGAGCGTTTGAATTAAGCTTTAAATAGAAAAGACCCGCTTTAGTGAATCGAGAAGGAGTGATGTTTCATCAGGACAATGCGCGACCCCACACTGCAATGATCACATCACAGAAGAGCTTGGTTGAGAGAAAATTCCTCATCCACTTTATTCTCCCGACCTTGCTCCTTCAGACTACCATTTGTTTCGTAATTTACAGAATAATTTGGGGGACATAAACTTTCGCAAGTCAGGAGGAGGTCAAAACTGACGTTTCAGAGTTCTTCGCTTTGAAACCAAAAGAGTTTTACATTGATGAGATTAAAAAGCTTGTAAATAGATGGAAGGAAGTCATAGGTAATCAGGGAAAGTACATTGATGATTAAATTTCAATTAAATATAACATTTGATCACTTGTTTTCTTTATTCAAAATTCGGACAGAACTTATGGGATGGCCTGATATATGTGGGGGGGGGGGCGATTCGCTACTCTTATCTACGTGGAACTTGATGTAATTAGTTCTCAGAGCTTGCTCCTGGGCGCTGCATATCAATGCTTCAGTGCATCTTTTCAGATCACTTTTTCTTAGCCATCAAGAGTTGATCCTGTCTATTCCCTCGATTTCTCTGAGGAATTGCCCATGCAGTGGTTTCATTTTCCAGTTGTTTACACTCCCTTCATTTTGTTTCTTAAATGTTTGTGGGTGTGTCACATTTTTGGTGGGTATTGTTTTATTAATTCCAACAGCAGTAAGCAAGGATTCACTTTGCTACTTGATGCACTATCCCAGGCTGTTCTCCTCGCTGTCAACACAGATCTTGCATCCTATGAGGCCTCTTCCTTTCCTGTTCCTAGGCACATGCAGTATGTCAGTATCACTTTTGGGATGTAGTTCCTTGTTAATTGTCTTTACTTTTCTGGTTTTCCTGTCCATTTCTTCAAGCTCGTTTTTGTCCCTCTAACAATACCTGCGCCATATCACAGCCCATGGTGGGGGCGCAATGGCCCAGTGGTTAGGGCAGCGGACTCGCGGTTATAGGATCGCGGTTTCGATTCCCAGACCGGGCGTTATGAGTGTTTATTGAGCGAAAACACCTAAAGCTCCACGAGGCTCCGGCAGGGGATGGTGGCGAACCCTGCTGTACTCTTTCACCACAACTTTCTCTCACTCTTACTTTCTGTTTCTGTTGTGCCTGTAATTCAAAGGGTCAGCCTTGTCACACTGTGTCACGCTGAATATCCCCGATAACTACGTTAAGGGTACACGTGTCTGTGGAGTGCTCAGCCACTTGCACGTTAATTTCACGAGCAGGCTGTTCCGTTGATCGGATCAACTGGAACCCTCGACGTCGTAAGCGACGGAGTGCCAACAACAAATCACAGCCCATGTGTTCATTGCTCTAATCTTGTTTTTCCCACTGAGCCTACTTCCCATAATCAATTTAGCTCTTCTGAGATATTCTCGCCTAAAGTCTTCCTTCATCTCACTTTCCTTGATTTTGTCATATTCCAGAATCCCCAGATATTTATATCCATTTGTCTCAATATCCTTGATTTTCTCGCCGTTAGGTAACTCTACACCATCAGACGACACTACTTTGCCTTTTTGTATTATCAGCATACCACACTTTTTAGTTCCAAATTCCATTTCAATATCCTTACTAAATATTTGCACTGTTGAATCTAGGCCATTCGGTCTTCCCAAAGATCTTTAAGTCATCTATATATAACAGGTGATTTAATTTTACTCCACTTCTCAAGGTGTACTCCGATATCGCTTTTCGAAGTATCTGTGAAGGGTATCATACAAATCACAAACAGCAATGGTGATAGGCTATCTCCTTGGAATATGCCTTTCTAGATGTTAACACTCACCAAACATTTTGCGCATTAATTTAACTCTGTATTCCAATTATTATTATTATTATTTTATGTTTGACTTTTGTTTTGCATTTGTACAAGTTGGATCCAAGTCTCACCCAGAGACCTCAAGAGACAACAAGTTAGAAGTTCATGTAGGTGTTATGCCTAGGGTACCATATATTTGGATTTGTACAGTTTTGTTCTAGTGAATATTTAAGAAACCATAAGAAAATTATCTGTTTGCTTTAAAATTTGAGATCACATAGACAGTATTTTACGTAGGATATGGGCAGTTCCCATGAGCACTATCTTTTGAACTTCAGCCATTTTGGGGTTTCCTGGTATCTGAGCTAGGTAGTAATCAGCCCGTTTCGCTGTCATTCCCAGGGCACCTATGACAATAGGTATTGTTTTCGTCTTCAGATTCCACATTTTGCTAATTTCTATTTCAAGATCTTTATATTTGCTCTGTTTTTGGTAGGTCTTGACAGATACGTTTATATCGATTGGGACAGTCATGTCAATGAGGAGGCATGATTTTTGTCTGAAGTCTTTCAGTATGATGTCTGGCCTATTTGCGTCTATCTTTTTGTCAGTTTGAATGGTGAAGTTCCAGAGGAGTGCAATGTGATCATTTTCAAGTACTGGGGTGGCTTGTGTTCCCACCAGTTTTTATCATGGGGCAAGTCCAGGTTTTTGCATATTACCCAGTGAATATATTGTGCAGCTCTATCGTGCCTGTTGAGATACTCTGTAGGTGCAAGCAGACTGCACATGGAGACAACATGATCGATGGTCTCATTTTGTTGTTGGCATATACGACATAATGGGGAGCTGCCGTTCTTTAATATGTTGGCCTGGTAGTTCTTTGTAGGTAGACATTGATCTTGGGTTGCTATGATAAACCCCTCTGTTTCTGATTTCAAGCCAGAGGCCATTAACCATAGGTGGGTAAGGGCTTTGTCAATATCTGCATTATTCGCTCTCTTTGGGTATTTGCCATTGAGAGGTTTTCCATGCCATTTTTCAGTCATAATAGCTAAGGCAGCAATTTTAGCACGGGTTTTCAAGCGCTTAGCTTTTTCTGCAGGTGTTTCTAGTTCGTCTAATTCTTGAATTTGTTGCAATTGGAATTCACTTAGATATTCCTTTGCCTGTTTTGTTACTGAGTAAGATGCTTTCTTGCTTTCATATTTTAAGACAAGTTTTAGCATCCAGTCCTCAGAGTTTTTCAGATAGGTGTCTAGGCCAATTGTGGCTACTTTCATTGATAATGCCAGCTGTAGAAGTCCTCGGCCTCCTTCTTTTCTTGGCAGATAAAGACGTTCTATATCTGCCTTAGGGTGGTGCATTCTATGCATTGTCAACAGTTTTCGTATTTTTTTGTCAACATTACATATTTCAGTAATTGACCAGTTAACGATGTTGAAACTGTAAGTCACGACTGGTATGGCTAGAGCATTGATCGCTTCGATCCTGTTTCTCGCGTTCAGCTCTGTCTTCAGTATTGCTCTCACCCTGCGATAACATTCTCTTCTGATCCTTTCCCTCATCACTGAGTGCTTGATATTGTCCCCTTCAATTACCCCTAGGTATTTGTAGCTCTCCGCTGGTTCTAACTCTTTTATGACATTTTGCTGGTCAAGGTTCACATTAGATGTATTTGTCATTTTTCCTTTGATAAAGGTAGCTTTTGCACATTTATCAAGGCCAAATTGCATCCTGATGTCATCACTGAATTGTTTAACAATCGCTAGTAGGCCTTTGAGTTGTTGGTCATTTTTTGCAAAGAGCTTTAAATCATTCATGTAGATGAGATGATTTATATTTTTATCAAATATTTTATAACCATACTGTGCATCATTGAGCAATTTTGAGAGCGGTATTAGGGCTAGACAGAAGAGGAGTGGTGATAGTGAGTCACCCTGGAAAATGCCACATGAAATTCTTACATCTCCAGCATTTAGAGATTCATTGTCATTGTTCAACATCAGTGTGGTTCTCCATACTTACAGATAAAAAGTTTCGCAGAGTAGGAGCTATTTTATACATTTCCAGACATTTCCTAATCCAGCTATGTGGTAGGCTATCAAAGGCCTTTTTATAGTCTATCCAGGCTATTGACAAGTTTTTGTGTCGCTTGTGACAATCTTCTAAGATCATCTTATTGATGAGTAGCTGATCTTTACAACCATAAGATTATTATTATTATTATTATTATTATTATTATTATTATTATTATTATTATTATTATTATTATTATTATTATTATTATTATTATTATTATTATTATTATTATTATTATTATTATTATTATTATTATTATTATTATTATTATTATTATTATTATTATTATTATTATTATTATTATTATTATTATTATTATTATTATCATCATCAAAGCAGCGAGCTGGCAGAATCGTTAGAGCGTTGAAAAAAACGCTTATTGGTATTTGTTCCGGCCCTTTATATCATTAGCTCAAATCCCGCCGAGATCAATTTTGTCTTTCATCTTTTCGAGGCAATAAAATAAAATAATAGTCTAAGTACTGGGGACAATGCTCAATCACAAGGACAACATTTGGGAAGTGTCTATATACAACTGAATGTGCGGCAGTATATTACTGGTATTTAGTTTTAGTTTATTTCTATGGTATAAAAGATTAACTTGACCGCGTCGGCAATATTCCATGTCAGAACCCAGAGGAACGAGACTAAAAACGGTAATGTATTGAATTAAATTGTTCTATTCTTTCAATCACATTCACCTTACATTAGCCTTTGTTACTAATGTGTTGTTTTCTTTTTTTTACTTAGCTATTTATTTATATATTTGCAATATAAATATCTATGTAGGTAAAATGTCGCTTTGTCGGCAGATGAGACACGACATTTAACCTGTCATACATACTGTATTACGTTCTGTGCAGTGCCCTATGTGGGCACTAGACATATTTAAGGATAAATAATTATCTTTCTAAAATTTCTCATGCTATAAATATTATTAGCTCTGTATATTTTTGATTAACTATATCTATGGAATATAAACCCTTTTGATATGAAACTGGATCGCGAACACAGCTCCATGAGATCGTACCGATTACACATTTACGTCTGTCGCTTACACGAGAATGACAGCAATTAGTAATGGTAGAGTTATAGAGCTAGGTTATGTCGTGCAGGATGTTTTATGTTTCCGTAAGACCACACAAAACATTGAACTATATACCTTGTCCTCATAATGGTATCCATTTACTCTTTAGAATATAGTCTTTAGAAATAACATGAGCATTATTTTCACCATTAGTGCTAGCTTCCAGTTTCTTATACTATCAATTAGATAATCTTCACCTTCATTGGATAAGAAATAGCGCAGTTTTGACTCAAGCACTACAGGCTAACGATTAAGCATACTTTTAAATCTAACAGGGTTACCACTGCATATAGCGTTGGATTATATTTTTCCGTGGAGCACAATATCATTGAAGTGGACTATGCTTTTGGAGGCTAAAATGTTTCTACAAAATAGTTGTAGTTGTTGATGATATTGTTGTTTAGCTTCAGGGTATGTATGACCAAGCATACCTATAATGAAAATGTGTTCCAGTCGTGACAATCTGCATATTTTCCAGGCACAGCGTATATAAAACTACATCGTGAAAAGTATCTTTCTCTTGTTTTGTTTTGTTTTTAACCTCAGGGTGTGATATAAGCAAGATTTGTCTGTGGCCGAACAATCACTTGAAGCTACCTCGTTGACTCGTTTCAAAAGACAGTCAGAAGACGAGGTGAATTGTACATTACCTCTGCAGGCCTCTTCACTAAATGCCTTGCTCATGCACGTAACACTGTGCTAGTGACGATGTGCGGCCAATTTCGATCCTTGTGGTCGATAATATTGCTAAGCTTGTACTCTTGAAATAGACTTCATAAGTCGTGCATCCAAGTGGTTAAGATGTTGAGTTTGCGATCATAAAGTTGCAGTTTCGATTCCTTCATAGGACAACGCTGTTTTACGTTGCTCCAATCTATTCAGCTGATAGTGAGCGTTAACTGGCCGCTGCTGAAGCTACACCGTAACCGCAAGCCCACGCGCCTTGATCGAAAGTAAAAGTATTGTTTAGTTGACGAAATCTGTAACGTTAATTATGCGAAATTATCTTGATAACATTTACTTTCTTCTTTTTTTCTGAGTTTTATTTCATGTTTTCCCAGTGTGATTATTGAGCAAACCATAAAAAAAAACCATGCCACATGACAACGAGTAACCAATGAAATATAACCTCTCAGCACCATATAAAAGCTACCACAACAGCCATTATTATTCCCAAAAGAAAATAAACATAATCTATAATTAAGAAAAGGAATATTTGTAGATGAATGGCTCAAAAGAAACATCAGAGTTAAACCACAATAAAGGCAAACAAAAGGAGGAAATTCCCATGGTGGGTTAGAATAAAGAAGCTGGTCAGTTTATGGCAAACATAACACATATTCTTATATATGCTTATCACGCGTTTCACCGATATACATACGAACACATTCTTATACATATGTATATGTGCCTTTGTGTGTCTGTGTGCGCGTGCATGTATGTGTGTGTGTGTGTGTGTGTGTGTGTGTGTGTGTGTGTGACTCTGTATGTGTATTTCTGTAAATACTTGTAAGTGCATGAAGATATGATCGTGTATGTGTGTGCGTATGTGTGTTCATTTGCCTGATTCTATATACATACATAAGTATAAATAAATAATTATACTCTACAATATATAGAATTTTTTTCCTGTGGCTTAGTGAAACAAAAAAGAAACATGATATGTATGTGTGTGTATATATACATATATACATATACACACACGCATACATATATATACACATACAAATAAATATGTTAATACACACACACACATATATATATATATATATATATATATATATATATATATATATATATATATATATATATATATATATATATGTATGTATATATATATATATGTATGTATATATATATATATATATATATATATATATATATATATATATATATATATATATATATATATACATACATACATACATGCATATATATACACACACACATTTCTAATATACCATACGCTATGAATATCAGAAATACTGATATATCAATGTATATTTATACATTATATACAGAAATGGCTGTGTTTGGAAACTTCGCTTCGCTGCCTTGATGTTTCACGTTCAGTCCCACTATTTGGCTACTTGGGCGAGTGTTTTCTGCTCTATACTTCACTTGCCCAACACTCTGTGAGTGAAATCTGATAGGTGGAAACTGTGCAGAAGCTTGTCCTTCGTGTGTAAATGTGTTCGTAGTTAGTGTGATGAGCGTATGCGTGTGTGTAAGCGAGTGAGAAAGTTGCGTCCGTGTGCGTGAGAGAGAGAAAGAGATGGGGGAATGAGAGGGAGAGGGAGAGAGAGAGAGAGTTTCCATGTCTGCTATTACGTTTATGCCACTTAAAACGACGGTAGTTGGAATTAGTAGTGTGGTTGACATACTCGACTAAATCCTTGAAGGCAGTTCCAGTATGGCTGTAGTCAATTGACCGAAACCAATAGAAGAATGTAAGAATAAAGAAATCAAGAAAAGAAAATATCAGTTTGCTATGTAATTCGGGGAATATGCTAAACATTCTAATCAGTACAATGAAGATTTCGAAGTGGCGGCACCATATAATTTGATATATAAAATCATGCGTGTATTTATGTATGTATGTATGTATGTATGTACGTATGTATGTATGTACGTATGTATGTATGTATGTATGTATGTATGTATGTACGTATGTATGTATGTACGTATGTATGTATGTATGTGTGTGTGTGTGTGTGTGTGTATGTGTGTGTGTGTGTGTGTGTGTGTGTGTGTGTGTGTGTGTGTGTGTGTGTGTGTGTGTGTGTGTGTATGTTGTCTTCTAATTTTAATTATTTGAAATCTTCCTTTATGGAAGGAGTTGATTTCTAACAAAGATACAAAGCTTCATCATTGGAATGTAGATAACATGTGTTCAGCTTCCACACCTGAGACACTCATCTGAAAGATCATTACAAACACGATACCATAAAGATAATGTTGGAACACAAATACGACGACGTCACCAGTCCTACACAAATTCCAACCAAAATTTTGAAGGAATGTTGTAAGGAATTATTAATTTCACTCCTACCTCTGTGTCACGAAATTCCTATTTGCTGTAGTGGCGTCTCTCCAAGCCAATGCAAGACTGCTTCTATTTACAACAGAGAATACGGAACTCATGTATCAAACTAGTGACCAATATCCCTTTTACTACGGACATAAGGCCTGAAATATTTCAAGGGAACATATTAAGCCAACTACATCGACTACAGCGCGCAAGTGGTACTTACTTCATCGACCTCGAAATGAACAAGGACAAAACTGACATTGGCGAAATTTGAGACGGAGGAAATGCCGCTAAGTATTTTGTCCGAAATGCTAGCGATTCTTCCAGCTTGCCACCTCAGCATCAGTAAAATAATAAAATCATAGCTACATATACAACTAGAAGACAACCCAATGGAAAAGAAACTCAATTCTTAATGGCAATTCTTTTTTCCGACCAAACCATACACCAAATACGAAACAATTCTTGGAGAACGTCAATAATTTACTGCCACGGTTGTGAATATGACAAAAGCTTCTGACAGAATCTGTTACAACATAGCGAACTCTTTAAAAGTATATATTAGCGACAGAGGCAGAGCATTTTGCAGCAAAAGCCAATATGAGTTTCTCTCATGGTATCTCTTGCAGTATAGTTTGTTCTAACAGACCATCCAAAGTTTAAGTAGGGTTAAATAGCGAACTCTACTCCAGGCTGATACTCAACAGCAAATAATTCCATGTTGTCTGCTATGAAAACTTCCGACGGTAATGAAACACTCAACAGCACACTCTGTCTCCTGTTTTGTAGATCGGATGCGCCAGTTCAGTTTTATAATCATTACATGGGTGGCTAGTCTGCAAAGTTCATATTTAAAATATAAAAATATATCTCTTTTGCTCTCTAGCATGTTCAACCAACTGGAAATCTTTCACCTGGAAATTTTCCATGTTAAAATTTCTCCGATGATGACAGATATTATTTCGAACCTCCTGTTGAACGGTATCAAGGATGCATCAATATCAGGAATTTCAGGTAGGCAACACCTTCAGTCATGTGTATCTTGCTATATACGTTAGCTCAGCCAATGATATTCAATGCAACTTAAAGCAATCGAAATCCTTGTCGACATATTTAACCAGTATTTAAATGGATCGTGTAACTGTGGTATTTAATATTTTCCTCCTTCCTTCCCTTCCTCAACAACACCTTTCTCAGAGGCCTTGTAAAAGGGTCATGGGCTTTGCTCCTTCTGGATAAGGGAGATCATATATGCACACAAGCACAAACACACACACACACACACACACACACACTCACACACACACACGCATATATATATATATATATATATATATATATATATATATATATATATATATATATATATATATATGTGGAAATGTGGAAATGTGGAAATGTCGCAAATTTTCATCGTCAGTTTAAAATGAAAAAAAAAAAAGAAACATAGAAAATGGATCCCGTAGGCCTCAAAGGTGCCCTCTGCAGGAACCAGTCTGAATGCCGCCCGAAGAGCGGCTTTAAGGTTAGTATCTATAAATATACACACACATGCATGTGTATATTTTTGTATGCACACGCGCGTGTATGTATATGTGTGCATTGTAGTGCTAATATTACTTTTTGTAGCTACTTAGAGTTTTGCTTAACAGAGATCAGAGACGTAGAAGCTCAGATTAACAAAAAAATAATAAACTCATCCTTAAAATATATATATTTGCACTGTATGTCCACGTTGGATAGCTGGATATGTTGCTTTTATGCGTGCTCACACACACACACACACACACACATGTATGTGTGTATATGTATATGTATATATATATATATATATATATATATATATATATATATATATATATATATATATATATATATATATATATATATATATATATATATATATATATAGGCATGCGTATGTACATGTGTCGCTGGCATATCACTAATTATTATATCAGCAGTTCAATTTGAATTTTATGTTTTGCGAGTTGTTGTTCTTGTTGCTACTGTAGTCGATGTTGTTGAATCATGTGGAGACGGAGTGACTCCAATACAACTAATGGAATTCTTCTGTCAAACATATTAAGATGTCTACAAGGTACTCAGGGGAGATGTCATGACGGTACACGCAAACACATAAGTCTGTGTGTGTGTGTGTGTGTGTGTGTGTGTGTGTGTGTGTGTGTGTGTGTGTGTGTGTGTGTGTGTGGTGTGTGTGTGTGTGGTGTGTGTGTGTGTGTGTGTGTGTGTGTGTGTGTGTGTGCGTGCGTGTGTGTGTATAAATATCAATGTGTGTGAATATATATATATATATATATATATATATATATATATATACATAATATTGTGTGCATGCATGTATGTCTATGCCTGAGAAAGACACCACAAGCTGCTGTCCTGTGGAGAAACAACTATTTTCGTTGTTTTCATTATATAACATATATTCCCGAAAGATTTGAACCTTAGTGGCGGATAAAGAATAAAGAAAAGAACAACAGAAAGCAGGAAGGGAAGATAAGAAAAAAACAAAAAATATACATAGCAGCTTAACACAGCTATGTAACTGCATTCAGCGTGTTAAACCACGGGACAGAGTGTTATATATTTAACAACTGACTGGCGATAGATCTCACTGCGCAGGAAGTGGTCTGAACTGATGTGACACTATAGCTGAAAGTATACTGAACGCTTCATCAGAGGAAAACCAAGCAAATAAATGCTATCACTTAGTTATATCTAGTTGACAACAGAAATATAAGTTAGGAACAATATCCCACACACATTTATACATAAATGTGAATATTTCTGAGTGTGTACATGTGTATATATATATATATATATATATATATATATATATATATACACACGCATGCATATGTGTATGTGTGTCTGGGCGGGGTGAGTATGCGTATGTGAGTGTTTTGCATGTGTGTGTGCACGTGTGTGTATGTGTAAATATCCTTATTCGTCTTTTTCGTTCAAATACATGCTATGCCTCAGGCCATCTAACCATTCTGAATAATTTCTCTTAGCTCACTTCGGTATACATTTACATATCTAGACACACACACACACACACATTCACATATGCACATACATACACACACACACACATATATATATATATATATATATATATATATATATATATATATATAATAATTTTCCAGAGGATGTAGCAACCGTTACCAATATAGCATAAGAACTTACCTTAGGGGATCATTAACTAGATTCCTTAAGGGTCGTTCTCACAGTTTATATTTATATAAAGTATGTTAATTCATCGCTACGCGTGTTTCCACTACTTACGTATCTCTTAAGATCATAGTCCGTATTCCTGTGATGATTACGGTGTAGCCCGTAGTATCTATGAGCATCGAGTAGAATACCTTCATCGCGTAACAATGCATTAGAATATTTATGAATTCCATCCAAGTATTATAGTTAATATTACTATATTTATCCTACATTATATCGGTAAAACTCGGTGCAACCCCAAAAACTGGTTCACCAGCCAGCATCATTACACTGTAGCCAGCATAATGGTATATGATCTTTATTTACATATTCAAAGGGTTTCCTGTAAAGAAATTTTATATCTATATATTACATATATATATATATATATATATAATATATATATATATGTATATACATATATATAGAGAGAGATACACACACACACACACACACACACACACACATATATATATATATATATATATATATATATATATATATATATATATATATATATATATATATATATATAAGGAGGTTGTCAGGATTTGGTATAAAAATTATATATTTAACGCTTTCATAGCATTTGAGAGATTCACCATGAATGATATATTTATAGATATGAGTTAGTTGAAAGAATTTGGAGTTGAATTAGGAAGAGGATGTTTTGGGGGTGCTTGAGATGGTTTTTATCATTTTTAACTTATATGTGCAGTGAATTTTTGGAGGCTTGGTTAGAGAAAGAAAAAGAAAATAAGAAAGAAAGAAAACAGAAAGAAAGAAAGAAAGAAAGAAAGAAAGAAAGAAAGAAAGAAAGAAAGAAAGAAAGAAAGAAACGTGCTTTTTCTGAGATAGTTGAAATTGATAACAGGTTGCAAAGTCAATTTTCTGTTATTGTAGTTTTAGTCAGTTGTCATGTAGCCCAGGTGTAGAAAATAGAATCTATCAAATTATTTTGGAGGGTTTTTAAATGCGCTCGCGCGCGCGTGTGTGTGTGTGTGTGACTGACTGACGATAGTTGTAACTTCCGATTGATCGGATCACTTTGTGAGATATGATCTTTGTGAACTGCCATATGTCTCTTCAGACCAAAACTCGACTTTCCAGCCCTTTCAAACACTACACACATCGAATCACCCAGTCTAGGAGGAAGAACGTTGCATATAATTGATCTTTCATAGAACTTCTGATAGTTCACATACGCAGCCTTAGAAAAGAGTTCACGGCCACATACTTCATACCTCTTATACTTTATGTTCTCACTGAGATCCTTACAACAACCTCTCTGAAGCCAGCATTGAAGGATTTCATGCTCATGGTGACCCTCTTCAAAAGTTTTGCAATCTTCCCTTTTACGCTTCGTCCACTCAGCTCTTTCAAAAAAATATTTCTTCCCAGTTCCTTGCATAGATTTGCAGTCCCTTAGGATTGTTTTTATGCAGTCTTTGCAACTATTTTCAAAGAACAAAACCAAATATATACACATAGTTACATACATACATACACGCACACACATATACATACATACATACATACATACATACATACATACATACATACATACATACATACATACATACATACATATGAATGAGTATATTCCACGCATACTCAAAAGGGAGAGCAACAACATCTTCAGTGTTGGAGAAGAGCTACTGTGCAGCTACTCTGACAATACAACTGCCTTATGCGACCCAAAGGCGGCTGGACTGCCCTACCTAAACAGAAGCTTCGAAAAGAAGCAGGCATCATACCAACAAAAAGCAATGCATGGATACATAACCCGTAAGCTGGAGGGCAACAACAGCATTGACCGGGAGGTAGTCTCCCTTGGACCTGCGACAGATACATTACATCTCACCTAGAAGGATATGCCTTCCCGATCCAAGAACAAGAAATAGCTACTAAATACCTGATAAACAAGGATAGAGATACCACCAAACCCCAAAGTTATGATTAAAAATGTCGGCTCTGCTATACCAGTGTGAAGATATCACCCACGTCATCAACAGCTGCCCCAGAATATCTACGAGATTCTTATATGAATAGATGCACAAACTTGGGTGTATGCATTGACAGTTCAAGCATACCGGCTTGAACTCTCTCAAGAAGAACTTAAATTAAACTCAAAGGAAAATCATACATACATACATGTATACATACATACATATATATATACATATATATACATATATAGATATATATGTGCGTGTGTGTATGTGCGTGTGTGTGTGTGCGTGCGTGTTCGTGTGTATGTGTATGTGTGTGTGTGTATGTATGTATGTATATATACATGTTGCTTGGGTGTATATATATATATGTACTGTTGTTGGGGTGTAGAAAAACAGATTATATAATCGTTTCTTCACAAGAAAACTTCAACCCTATTAGGTATACGCCGTTTGAATTTTAAAATAGATTTTTAAAATGGAATATTGTATTTACGTTGGTCTGCTTCTATATTTTCGTTTGGTTCATCTGCCAAAATTTATCGGATATTTTTATGCTTCAAACACTTCACACCACTAACAGGAAACCTTGTTGTTGTTTTTTAATAACTGTCTAAAGCTGAGATTTCCATTATCATCATCACGAACATGATCATTGTCCTCATCATCCTCTTCACCATCATCATAATCATCATCATCATCATCATTATCTTCTTCCTCTTCCTTTTCTTTTTCTTCTTTTTTTCTTCTTCTTCTTCTTCATCATCATCATCATCATCTTCACAGACATCAACTTGCCGTTATTATCATCATCACTACCACTGTCACTATCAGTATCACCACCACCTCCACCACCTCCACTACGATTAACATCAAACACGTTGACATCAGTGATCATATCATCGGATCACTGAACCAAAAACACAACTATTGCAAATACACCGATGCATCAAAATGCTTAGACCAAACAGATTTAAATAGGCACCACGTGGAGTTGAACACGTTTTTATAGGCAGTTGGAGAAGTGCATTATTGTTGGGCGTAATGTTAGCTTGTAGCAATAAATCGAAATCCACCTGTGGGGAAAATACGATACAGTCAGAGGCAATTTTTATAAAGGAAAATACGATCCTGATCCTGTCAAGTGCTTAACGACGCCAAGTCCCTCTTATATTTCGTAGACTATGCAAGGTGGTGTTGTTGTTATAAATCCCCAGGTTAGTTCTAACTGAACTGGAAAGACCTAGCATGAAAAATGTTAGAGCAGTGACCATCACAGATTTTTTTTTGTTTTGTTTTCATTTTGTTGTCGTTATTCTTTTTTTTTTTTAGTTTTTAGCTAGGACTACATTATCCAAACTGCACTGTCCAATGTACTTTTCCTTCCTCTTTTAAGATGGCAGAATGTGACTTGGTTGCTATTTCTAGCAAGCCAAGCGATTACATCGATGCCGTATTGTCGCCGCTGGAATGATTTTGATATATGCTATGCACGAAATTCTCGGCCTTTGAGTTACTTTTCGAACTTTCTGCTGATTGAGAATAATAAAGAGTATGTGAATTGTGTGTGTGTGTGTTCCGCGCGCGCGCGTACGTGCTTGCGTGTGTGTGAAGGCACGTTGCCTTGTGGTTGTGGTATTGGACTCACGCTCATAATGTCGTGATTTGTTTCTACAATGGGTGATGCGCTATAACTTTGAGCAAGGATCTACACATATTGCTCCTGTCTACTCAATGATTAGCAGCCGCCAAGTTCAAGATGCTTCGCTGGATCAATGTTTGAAGCATCGAGGTGTCCATGTCAGTATTGGCACCTAAAACTAGTAGCCAAAACATGATAGATGGCATCAAATCATCAACGATTCCGGCAGACGGCAGTTGTCAGGTCCTTGTGCGTTTATGTGTATGTGTGTGTCCATACTTTTCCCGAAAGTGTTAGAGTCCTAAGTGAAATGAAACAGAAGTAGCAGAATCGATACAAAGAGGTATTTTCACCTGGCACTTACTTCATGTATAAAGTATTTACCAAATTACGGATTAATATCGCTTCCATTTTCCTAGTGCAAATACATTTTTAAAGTTGTTCATACGTTTCTATTGATTCTGTATGCATTTTATATTTCATAGAATATTAATAACAGCGTAACGGTAATTTCTGGCGAACTGAGTGGTCAGTAGTCTCGTACTTTAACTTTATAGTAGAAAAATAATTTATATTACATCAAAACAAAAAATAGTACATTTCATAATGTAGTTTATTTTTCTTTTAGTAGTATTTTTGTTGTTGTTATTGTTTTCTTATAAACTCACAGTTTTCACTGAACTGCACTGGATAAAATGTAAAAAACATTTTAATACATTAAGATATATAGCTGCTGCTGCTGCTGCTGTTGTTGTTGTTGTTGTTGTTATTGTTGTTGCTACTGTTGTTCTTCTTTTTCTTCATTTTCTTCATCTCTTTCTTCTTGTCCTTGTTGTTTGCTCTCATTCGTTAAAATATATAGATATGTTCTTTGTGAACTCTGTAATATAATGATGATTCAGTAGAGCAAGTACTATTCGTATTATCTGTAAATTCACCACCACCACCATCCAACCACACCTGAGTTGAAAGCATGCTATTGAATAAAATGGGTGTTGAAATGTATTGCGTTTGAAATATTAAATGTTAGTGTTTGCCGGAGACTTCTAAGAAAGAAAATGAGTTCCAGACAACTACAATTTGAGTAGAGGAAATGTGCATCTTGTTTGATACAGACAGAAGTTGTTAGTGGTGAAAGTGGAAACGAGGGGACAGAGATTTGATACTGTTTCTAATACCAAATACATTTTCGTTGTTTTTATCATCAATTTTACCTATCAAAAATTACGTTCTTCCCATTTTTATACATTTTGTAGCTTAGAATGCTTGACGAAAACATTCTAATTATGTGCATACTTTTCTGTCTGTCTCTGTAGCTATATAGCTGTATGTCTGGGCGTACATAAAAGCATACATAAATATTTACGTAATTATATACATCATTACACACGTACAGACGTAGCATTTAATAGAATATCACATGAAAGCTTTATAATTAGCTTAACTCTGACCCTCCTAATAGCTAAAATAGAGTGCCTGATCAAGACGGTAGTGTTCCAGTATCTCCTTGGCGTGATGGTTGAAAGAAACTAAACAACTAAAGATGTTGTAAGATGATATGAAAAGGAGAATATTTGACACACCACACTATCGAAAATCTATTCCATAGAGATGTAGTTTGTCAGTAATTTTCTTCTCTTTTTCTTCTCTGCACCCACCAGATATGTTCAAATAACAATTAGCAAGGGAACCACTGCACGTTCGCTCAGCACATTCGAAATAATAACCAAACATTCCCGTCTTCAAACAGGACTTTGAACAATGTAGCTCTAGATTCACATTGCATGATTTATAATAAACACATGAAGAGACGAAACTCAAAATAACAGTATGTACACTGATATTTTAACATGTTTCAGCATACTAGAATGTGGAACACGTTCACTGCAGTACTCTCATCTCGGAAAACATTTTCTCTTTACACAGATTCTGTACAGAACTTTGACAAAACCTGAGCACACATTGCCAAATGTATATTTTACTGTTTACATATCGGAACAGAACATCTAACCAAGTTACAAACAACTGAAATGATGATTGTCACTGAAGAGACACAATCATGCCGAAACATTGTCTGACAGTCGGTGGGGTCATTCAGTGCCAACTAGTTTTTACACATGAAGTCTATAAAAAGAAAATTTCCACGGAGACAAGTTCCGTAGCGAATGTCTTTCATATAAATGTATACATTGTTACTACATTTAAAGCAGTGTTCTGTCTTGATAAATCTTTAGTCATAGCACTCAGATTTAAACAGTCACAAAACAACACTGAATCTATAATTTATTCTCTGATATTAGAAACATTTTTCACATTTTTTTTTTTTTTTTGTATAGACGACTTGATAGAGTATTGGCCATGTACTAACCATTTTAGCGAATATTTCGCTGTTACCAACCAAAATACTAGACACTGAAATAAAATCTTGTGAGTTCAAATGCTCTTATGTGAAGACAAATAGCATTTAAGTGATTGTACACCACCCCAGGAAAACCTAAAAAATAAAGTCCATAATTGTTGCACCAGAATTTGTTACTGCAGTTTACAAGACTTAACCTCTCATCCAGTCTCCTTAACTTTCAAGTACTTGTCAAAATGCTTTGACATTCCAAACACTACATATGCAATCACCAAACACCGAGATACGTCTACAGCACTCTACAATATTATTACTGCTACTCCGTAATAAAAGATCTATACTTACAAGCTCAGTAAAAAGAAATACAAAAATATGAAAATAACAACAGTAGCAACTTCTTTACCATTACGTTTCGTGACGTACCTTCATATACACTAATAAATGTAAAGATAGAAGAACAACAAACATCA
>NC_142929.1:104132450-104154950 GCF_046866305.1 Octopus bimaculoides
CGGAGAAAAATATATATATTTTTAAGCATAAACATTTAAAAATAGCACACTTCAAAACACTTTTTAAAAAATGTTTTCTCCTGTAAATGTATTAGAAGTTGATCAACAACAACTTCATTTAATGGAATCGTTATTCTTTTATTGACGAAATCGCTCACAAGCATATCTTTTTTGTTGGTGGCAATAGATTTATAAAAATAAGTTGTTTATCTCCCAATACTCGGGTCAATACCGATTTCCAATGTCAGGATGTATTAGCATTATGATTATTACTATTATCGTTACTATTATTGTTATTATCATTATTGTTGTTGTTGTTGCTGTTGTTGTTGTTATTTATTATCATTATTATTATTATTGTTGTTGTTGTTGTTGTTGTTATTATTATTATTATTTATTATTATTATTATTATTATTATTATTATCTTTATTGTTGTTGTTGTTATTATTATTTATTATTATTATCATTATTATTATTATTATTATTATTATTATTATTATTATTATTATTATTGCTGTTGTTGCTGCTGATGTTGTTGCAAAAACCAATGAGGATATGTTTAAATACCTGAGACTTTAGTCATTAGGAGGAGAGAAATGAAGTCACAGTGATCTCTAGGCCGGGTCACATCTCGCAGCTGTACGTTCGAATCCTGCTGAATCTAACTTTCCCTTCCATTTGTAGAAGTTTAATTAAATTTCAATAAGATATAGAAGTTGGTTCATTTGATTTTACACACATGCACACACACACATGCACGCACACACAGAAACACACAAACACACACACACACACACACACACACACACACATGCGCGCACATATATACAGAGTGTGTGTGTGTATATTTATGTGTGTATGTATGCATACACTTATAGATATGAATACATATATGTGGGTATGTTTCAGATATGCATACATGTATCTTCATGTGTGTGTGCATGAGTGTGTGTGAGTGTGTGTGTGAGCGTGTATGTGTGTATATGTGTGTGTGCGTGTGTGTACGTATGTGTGTGTTTGTGTGTGTGTGTAAGCTTGTGCAAGTGTGTGTGTATGTATGCATTCAGTATATACCTGACTATCTTAATATATGTAAAATACATACTTTGATTTATCTAAAGAGTATTCTTTAGACACTTTAAAATACTGCGCTCTTGAGATTTCAAACTTCAGTTTGAAAATGAGAAAAGGGTATTAATATAAAAGCAATTATTGTTTTTCGGGGTTTTCAGATTTGATGTTCGTTTTCTAAGTAATCCAAAATTTTTCATACCAATTTCCCTTCAAAATAACACTTCTGCTTTCCTATTTTCTCTTAAGTGTTTTCTTACATATCGATACAAAGAAAAGAAATTGCTTATAATTTTCCTTCCCAATCTAGATTTGAACGTAACGCATTGATCTTCAAATATCTATCGTTTGCTGGTGTGCAGAAGCAACGGTGAAAGCATATTTTATGGATTTATTGTTTTTATTCACCGGTAATATTGATTTTTTTTAAATTATGTATAGAACATCCACACACGAGAAACCTGCCGCACTTACGCACAGAAATCTATGGGGGAATTCACAGATGTTTTGGAAAATTAAAAAGTTATTTGTGATCAAACAAAATCAAATGCAAATTTATTCATTTTCCTTATTCATAGATTGACAAATTGTTTGTTCCTTAATATTATAGCCAAATTTGAAAGCAGTGGCCTATGCAGAATTTTTGTTGTTATTTAATTTATCATTTTGGTCAGTTTTTATGTGACCCTGACAAAGATTGATTTTCTATATTGAGAAAGCATACTGGTCAATTGCTCTAGATTTTAAGAAACATCTCTATAAAACATGAAATATTCAATAGATCTCTATATTATTTACATGTATCATAATCTTGTCCCTTGTATTACTAGTAAAGTGTCCGGCTTTCAAAAGTAGTTTCATTCAACATAGTTTGATATGCCCAACACATTTTTCTGATAAATTCTTTGTTTTGGGGATCGATTCAATAACCTGGACAATCTAAAAGTCTAGCAGATTCGTTAGAGCGAATCGGACAGAATCATTCGTGGTGTTTGTTCCAAATTCCTGTACTCTGAGTTCAAATATCACCGAAGTCGACATTGCCGTTCTGCCTTACGGAATCGATAAACAAAGCACCAACTCGAAGTGGTAGATTAGCTGTAAAAATGTTGGACCGGTTGCCATGCAGTATTTGTTCAGGCTCTTTGCGTCCTGAATTCAAATGCCATCATGGCCTACTTGGACAACAGACGTAAGCCATCGCACGATTTAACCTACGATCTGGCACCTTACGTATATATAGCAAAGTCCGCTCTGAATGCAATCTTTCTATTCAAGTCTCCATTTGAGAATACCTTTTTCTTCACACCTACCAGTCTCGGAGACCCTGTAAAGGGTCATTAGTACTTGCTGAGATCTTCACTGAAGGAGAAAGTCATTTCTGTACTGGTTTACTGAGAATTTCGTGAGTATGAGAGTAGCAAACAAGAAAATGCACAGCAAAAGTTAATTTCAGCACAACTGCTGTATATTTTCTTTAAACAAATGGTTACTACTAACAGATGCAGTATGATTGTATTGACACATTTAACAGCTGTAGCTCGAAATTAGATCTGTTGCCAATATTCGTAAGATGCGAATATCAGTTTTTACATGTCGCACGCATTTGGTGTGCTATACCTGCTAACATAGATACAAGCCATATATTTTGCCGGAGGGTGCAATCAATTAAATCTTTTAATTCGTCACCAGGAGTAAGAAATATAACGATGACTCTGATGTGTTTTGTACTTAGAAACTGAATACCGGAATATATTTTATCGATCACTCAAATGATTCAGTCAATTCTACTACTCTTTTGTAGGACCATACTAGCATTAGCATAAAAGAATATATAATATTTCCATAATATATTGATAACAGGGTCGTGAAATGTCAGAAACGATAGAGTGCGATATAGTTGAGAACCAGTCAAGAAATGTCGATGATTCAATCGACTCTACCTATCAATTATTTCTAGTTGTGAGCTATTTTTAGAAATCAATATCTGGAATAAGGGCTCTTTGTCAACTTCAGCAAAGTGGAATGGATCAAACTGAAATCAATTAAGTTATTGAACTCTCTAACCTACTTTTATAACATAACGCTCGAAACTTTCTGTAGAAATATAAAATACTTATTATATTTCTCTGAATGAATATCTCATACAAATCATAATGAAAATTTCTAGGCGTATAGCTAAAATACAAAAGATGACAGATGAAAAGCGCGAAATGCGGGAAGGAAATGAGGGATACCAAAAGTGAAAGTAGAGAGATAAAGTGGGTGTATATACAGAGCAATAAACACGTTCAGAGAAAAAGGAAAAGGACAAGACAAGAGAAGAAAAGGGGAAGAGAGAAAGAGAGAGGGAGAACATCCTGTGAAATTTGAGGAGGCAAAGGAGACTGACATTTTGTTGACGGATGACACGACATTCCATTGAAAGACATGAATTAGATATTTTTGAAAGAACGTTTGCTCAAGTAAACAACGAAAAAATTTTATTCCATCGTTGAAAATGTTTGTTACCACTGTCAAACCATTAAACTCCCAAGACGTCTTTGTTTACATAAAGCGATGTGGCAGAGAGGAAGCGAAGCGAAATCTTCTAATGACGCCATTTTTCCCTTCAATAGATTCCGATGTCTTCCACCCATATCTTTTCAACTTATAAACTGTTTCACCACATAGGATGTCAATACCATTGCTGTTAATGATAAGATGAGTAAACTGATATTCGAGTTATCAACTTGGACTCGCCTATTCTCCTGAGTATGTATCCCTGCCACCTAAATATCAGTTACTTAAACAATTTTGACCTTCTTTCTAGTTCTTCCGGGTTCAGATCATGTACTTTCAAAGTTTGCCAGGGGTCCGTCGCCCGTAGGTATTTTAGAATGCGTTTAATCTTTCAACAATTTTAGTCGTTAGACTGCAGTCATGCTGGGGCACAAACTTGAAGGATTTAATCGAATTAATGACCCCAGTAGTTATTCTTTTAAAGTGTGCTACTCATTCTATCGTTCGCTTTTATCGAACCACTGAATTACGGGTGCGTAAACAAGCTGACACCTGCTGTCTAGCCAACAGGCACAAATACACACACGCATACATACATGTGTGTGTGTGTGTGTGTGTGTGTGTGTGTGTGTGTGTGTGTGTGTGTGTGTGTGTGTGTGTGTTAGGCTCGTTAGAACGTTGGACAATATACCTTACGGTATTTGTTCCGGTTCCTTACATTCTGAGTTCAAACCCCGCGTCGGCTATTTTTGTTTTTCATTCTTCCGGAGTCGATAAAATAAAGCAACTATCAAGTACTAGCATCAGTTTAATAGATTATTCACTCTCTCTAGATTGTTTGCTTTGTCCCAATCATCATCACTATTAATATCCTATTGCAGGTACCTGTACTCTATTCTAGTATAACTTTTGTATAATTTTGAAGTAGACTAGAATTAGTTATACTCCTTTCTTTGTCTTTTACTTCCTAGAAAGTGTCTACACAGTGCAAGGACACTTCCTCGGATTGTTAACTTCTAAACTTCAATTACAGAAGCTTTCCAAGGCAATTCAATTTTACTCCCACACACAGCCTCACAACTATTTGCACTAATATGACAATTGACCAATTAGAACAATTTTTATGCTCTTATCTCATGTGCACGCTCTTTCAATTTCTAAGATATGTGTGTGTGTGTGTGTGTGTGTGTGTGTGTGTGTGTGTGTGTGTGTGTGTGTTTGTACATGTGCGTGTGTGTGTGTGTGTGTGTGTGTGTTTGGAGACTTGTATACAAGATGTTGATGTTCTTCACTATATGTATCTGAATATCCCAGTAAACCATATCATTTTCAATTCTTATTAGAGTCGTTGAGACACACTTATACCGTTTGTTTGTTTTGTTTGTTTTTTCTTGTGCAAATGGCGCCTTCATTTACATGCAAATCTTCCTTTTGAGATAGGAAGCAATCCTGTGTTGTATTCTGATGTAATCTGTTGTAACCAGTGAAAGGAATTCGGCTAGAATTTGACCGACGGTCTTATCCGAAGTCAACACATGCATCGTTTCATTTGATATTCTTATTAAGAACACACTTCTGGTAATGTCTAGATGAGAGAGTGGCAGGATGAGTCCTGATTTAAAACCCTCAGTATCCCCTTTCAGTAACGATCAGATGTGACGCTTATCTGTCGCTATCAGCTTTATGAACGCTGTCATTTTGAAACTTGTTCGTAGAGAGGCCTCCATTCCTATGCTGTTTTTTCCCTCGAATACTTTCTGATAACTTTTTTCTTTAGTTCTATATTTATCTTCTTTTTTCCTATTCGAACCACGGGTTTTTTTTTATAAAAAAATTCAAATATCAAGTAGACTGACATCGTCATTTTTAGCTGTAATAAAAATTAACTAGCTTCAATAATTACCCTCAAATCATCAAATATATCAGTAAAGTTCATGGAAGAAGGAGTGTATCATAATTAAATTTTCACACATCACGACTTTCGAGTATTTCAGTCTTTATACTATATAGAAAGTAATAATTGTTACAAACAAATAAATATTCCTATGAATTCGAATCTAATTCTATCTTTGATTCAATCAAGCGCAACGATTGGAAGCTCTTAAAATTAGTAGCAGTAATATTCTGATAAGAGACGCAATTAATTACATCTTCTGCTTCATAACAAATGGCCAGGCACCTATCAAAAGGAATCAATATGATATTGATGTTAGAGAATTGAGAATCTAGACTTCTGCATTCAGAACAAGACACCAAAGCATAGTTACAAAAATATCACGGTTCCCCAAATAAAATTAGTGATGGCAAAGTATTTTTAAGTGAATAATTTATACACTTAAATCGTGCATATTTTCAACCATTCTTTTCTTCGTTTGATGCTTAACCAAGCCAATTAGAAATGCACAAAAGGAATTAAATTTTACTCAATCATAGCCGGTGAGAAACACGAACAATAGCTCTCTTTTCGCAGGAAATTATCAAGATATGGAAGGATGAGTAATTCCTGTGAGTAAATCATTTTGATTTACTAAAATTCAAGCAATGGATCACGGGGGTCTTTTCCAGGTTTTATAAAACCTTTAAATTATTCTGTCTCGCTGATTTCATTGCAACAGTAATTGGTCTGAGAGAATGACATCCTACCAGTGAACTCAATCAGAGTTGACCTGAGCTAAACAACTGAAGCTGTTGCCTCCTAACGAGATTAATCTATCTCTGACAAATTACCCTATTTTAAAGCTACGCAAGCGTAGATCGATTCTTAGATACCTATTCCTACTGCCACACAGTTTTCATTCCATCTTAATCATGCAAACTATATACATCAAACAAGTTGTTAGTCTTATATACAGAAACTATATCAAGTTCTCGGTAAAATTCCTTTACATATACCAAAAAATCCATTACAAAATTACAGAAATAACTTGTTCATTTGCATTTGTTATTGTTATTTTTCCATTCTGTTTTTTTTTTGTTTCTTTTTGTTTTGTTGTGTTTTTTTTTATTTTTCATGTTAGAAAATAACCAACACTGGCACGCCTATCTGAACAGCCGACATTACACACTCTCAAGTGTCTGAAGGAAAATAGTTTCTTAATTGGTCGAGTTTTAGGTTTCTCATAAACTTTTTCGTATCCAGACACTTCGGCACATATCCAATATCAGTTAGTAAACTATGATTATCTTTACAATGTTTAGTTTTCCATAACTACCAGTACCCGCTCTAGGTCACACCCATCCTATTTATACACAATCTTCATAATTATTTAGTTTGTTTATTCTATTATTTATGCCAGAAAAGAAAAAAAGAAAAACCAATACCCCATCCTCAGATCAATTTGTTTCGATAAAAATGATATATTTAGTAAGTATATTTAGTTTGTGAAACTATTGTGTTTTTACTTTTGTAAAACATAAAGCTGTAAATTACGGCTTTTCATTGTTCTTAATTTGTAGGTTGGCGTCTAAAAATTACAATTGCTTCAAACAGTTATTTGTTTATGGGACAAAATCTGAAGTAAATTGGATCATCTTTGATTGAAGAAGGGGAGGTTTTTGCGCATCAAAGAATCATCTCGCCACTAATCTCAAACTAGGAGTAGTCGCAAAACGGCGAAATGAGTTATTATAATTTGGTGTGGGCTAAACGCAAAGTCTATACAATGCTACTGAAATCAATTAAAATATTTATTTACAATGCTTCAGAATGCATCTAAAATAATTTTTTCTACCATAGATGCGAGGCCTGTTTTTTGTTTTTTTGTTTTTTTGTTTTTTGAGAGGGGGAAGTTGATTAAATCTACACCAGTGTTCAACTCGTATTTATTTTGTCATTGGACCCCAAAGGGATGAAAGGCAAATTCGACCTCAGGAGCATGGAATGTATCTGAAATAATGCAAATAATCAAACAAATCTGTGGAAGAAAATTCACCCAAAATTAACCATTAGACACTGCATTGTGACCCACATGCTATTAGAGTGCTCCGAAAAAATTTAGTACTTAGACATTTTTAATGGTTTTGTCGATCTGGAGGACAAAATAGTGCCCATGTCTGTTGCAGGCTTACCGAAATGGGAGAGAACGGCTTCTAGGGAAGAGCTTCAAGAAAAACGTGGCGAGTAAGAGAGTTCTAGTGGGAAGGATTAACTAAAGTAATTAGTGCGGGACCTATTGGTGAACTCAGTATGGATAGCGAGGTAAGGGGAAATGAGTGTATCGATACGATTTGAAAGGAATATGATATAAGATTACCTTCCTATGAAAAGTTTAGATCTCTGTTGTATCAAAGGAGACAGAAAGTCTGTGATCAGAGGTCGGAGCGTGTCTGAGAGCGAGTTCATGCAAATCAGTCAAATAATCATTTGCTGGAAGAGCGGTCGTTTTTATATATAGTAGTGTCATCACTGTAGATATTGGAGAAGTATTCCAATAAGAGGCTCACTTGAGCATTAAAATAAGTTTAGTGTTTGTTAGGGGCTGACATACTTTCTGGCTCTGGAGAGAAAGTCAAGTCTCTGTGATTCAGTCTCTTTTTATGTTGAGACATGATGCTTCTCACCAACAATCAATTGATATGTTGACTTCCGTCGACATTAGTTTGTGTAAAAGACATAGCTACAAGTATTTCACTCGAACTATTTTAAGTCCAATATACACAAATAGCGATGTAGTAGATAGTTATATCTGAATGGCTTCATAAGAACCCATCAATGCATGAATAGGAGTTGTGTGTTGCTACACTCAATTATTCCAAACCAGGTTCGGAAAGAGACCATCCGGTTGATGAGCAAAGACTGTCTTACCAGCGAGCTGCAGCCGCTTATCGATCATTGAGAAATTTCTACTCTATCTCTGATACACAACTAAAACCACTCATACACTTCTAAACCAGAGATTTCTACACCATCTCCACCCAAACCGACCGAATCACCGGTTCACTACATCATCTTAATATAACTCAATACCAAACCGAGTACTTAATACAATCAATAAAAAATAAGTTTAGTTGCTGCTCATCAAGGCTCTTAAAAATGTCGAAGTAGAATCTCGTATTGTCCATTTCAATACCATTAAAGGATGCTTTGTAAGCATACATATGCTTGTACCCATAGAATGTGTACCCATAGAATGCATACAGATTCCATGTGTACCCATGGAATGGGTACCCTGTGTACCCATAGAATGTGTACCCTGTGTACCCATAGAATGAATCTGTATTCATTCTATGGATGCAGTTTTGCTATCTTGCATCTTCTCCCTTAAGTGTTCACCAGCTTCACGTCGCTTCTTTCTTGTTCCCATTTCTCGAGATCTCTCTTTCTTTTTCCTGCGATCTACTGTTCATGTTGAGTACATCTCTATGAATTTCTATTGTGAAAGTCTTTTCCATGTGAAATACTGGGTGCGACTTATATACGAGTAAATTCAGTATATATATACATGAGCATTTCCTCTAGTGGTCGCAGGTATTACAAGAGAGATAATCATTTCTCCGTAATATTTGGTGTGGTTTGAATTCTGAATTTGAAATTAAGGAATAAGGAAAAAGACGTACAGAATTCAAATATTTAATATTTTTCTTACTTATGAAGGTCTTAAAATTTCTAGTGTATAGGTGTGACTTCTTCACGCATTTGTGTTTATATGTGTGTGTGTGTGTGTGTGTGTGTGTGCGTGTGTATATATGTATATATATATGTATATATATATATATATATATATATATATATATATATATATATATATATATATATATATATATATATATATATATGTATATATATGTATATATATATATATATATATATATATGTGTGTATATATATATATATGTGTGTTGTGTGTGTGTGTGTGTATTGATTTACACATTTATATACACGTGAGCAAGTAGGGTCACAATTCTACATGTGTATATGAGTGCGTATATATACATATATATATATATATATATATATATATATATATATATATATATATATATATATATATATATATATATATGCGTCCGTATACGCACATATGTTATATGATCCTATTATATGATCCTAAATAGTAATCATCCTCCTGCATATTTAGATAAGATTGATGTATTCAAACTACTTCTTTCAACCTCTAAACCCACATATTTGTTATTTTACTGCACGCATCAAATATCAAAAGCCTCCCCACCCCTACTTCTTCTGTAACCCAAAGCAGTCAAAGCCATGAATTTGGATAACAAAATTGACGGGATTGTACTGAATATCGTAAACGAGAAATTATGATTTTATTGAAATTTTTCTCGCAGGCACTGAAGGAATACAAAACTTTTGTGGTAGGTGGCAATTGTTAGAAACTCTGAATGAAAAGTGGAGATAAGTTCAAGAAATTCAAAAAAATTTCACGATTGACATATGTTTTCGGAAAAAAAAAAGAAAATATAATTTTTACACACATACACATACACATACACACACGCAGATGTGCAATAAGAAAGTTAGCAAATTGCGTTTATAGCTTAATTCATTGTTCATTTCATTCTTTGATACGATTTTTACTATATACTCTACGGATGTTTTGTGGATTTTCAGATTACTGGTGCACCAGCATTCTGAAAGACCTTCCCATCTTTCAATTTTCAGATAACCACCATCCATGGAAATGCTTCATAAAGTAAACGCCAACTCATCTACTCACCTACTATATACATACATACATGGTGGTTGTCTACTCCTTACACAGAGTTTGACCACCTCCTGTACCTACACCTTAGCCCCTTAATGTAGTCTGATGTGGCTTTTTAAACCAGACAATGTTCTGAAAAAAAAACACCTACATAGATTGCACCTCTGATTTGAACTACCAATACCTGCAAATATGTTCTGCTCATTGTGGATCTTAACATGTCTTTTAAGGCCCCCATTGGATTTGCAAGCCTTCTGGCATACACCATATTCAAACATACATACATACATACATACATACATACATACATGTATATGGATTTACCTGGGATTATACCTAAGGACCTATACCTTCACAGGAGTACGGACCAACCTTCATACCCTCTGGAAAAAGATGAGCTGTGAACTTTATTCTCCTGTCTGTATTCTTCTATCTACTTTACTCTTTATTCTTCTATTTTATTCCTTATAAACTGTGAATTTTCCTGTCTAGAACTTTTATACATACTCATCTTATCTCTGATGACGGCATACTCAGTATACGGACATGCTAGCCTATCACTTGGAATATCCCAGAAACAGCTGTAAGACTACAAATTTACCCTAATTAAATTATTCTATATGACTTCAGATACTCGCCCTGCCTTGGTCTTTGTTGCTCTTTTCCCCTGATATAATATATACCTGCTAACATGGAAGCTTAATACGGATCCTTAGTTCCAGCCTCAACTGTGAACTTCGAACCTAACGGATAACCAATTATAGCGCTTAATCAGCGTACCTATTCGTTTAGATCACCGTGAATTAAACCCCTCATGTTCTCTCTCTCTCTCTCTTTCTCTCTCTCTCTCTCTCTCTCTCTCTCTCTCTCTCTCTCTCTCTCTCTCTCTCTCTCTGTATATATTATATGTGTGTGTATTGGTCTTTTTTATATTTTCAGTTATAATAAAAACAATTTTACACTAATCTGATGGGTTACTCTATACTTTTGTAGAGTACAAATTTATTATTCTTAAACAAGAAGGTCATTGACAGTTACTTTGAAGTTTTGGACAGTTTAAACGACTTGAGCGCAGAGCGTACAGGAACATGTCTAAATACTGTAACGTATTTTCTCTTCACATTCTGTCTAAAAAATTAACATGAAAAACGTGCTTAGACTATTTCAGATTTGGTACTGTAGTTTGAAAATTATGAATATAAATATTATTTCGGTTCTCTTGATTACTCGGTAAAATTCAAGGACGGACACGGCTTTCCTGTATAAATACAACCAATACAACATACATACATGCATGTGTGTATGTGTGTGTGTGTGTGTGTGTGTGTTGTTGTTGTTGTTGTTGTTGTTGTTGCTGTTCAAACTAAAGAAAGAGAGGGTGATGTATAGATAGTTTTCTTGAGTAATGATTGTGTGTTTGTCGTGTTGAAAGAAACTGAGGTTGTCAAGTTTTCATATGAAGACGTTACATTGTAACTATCTGTATGATGGCGTCTATGAAGAGGAGAAGGAAAGTTTATGAGGATTTGTGTCAAATGTGTGAATTGTGGAATTGGAAGTAAGATGTGCAGTAAATGTCGAACCTTTCCCTCACAAGAGTACTGTTTTCGAAGAATTGGGTAAGAGGATTCCACAAATTTAGTAGAATTCTACTAGGCAATTTGAGAATCAGTTGCTTTGGTGATTCTAGTTACGACTATCTATTACCATAAATACAAGCTGGTGGTTTTGAGTGAGTTACTGTTGTTATTGTTGTTATTATTTAGTACTAGGTTTGCCAGATCGTGTTGATCTATTATGTAAGGCACTTCAATTAATTTTAGCAAGTCAAGCGATCACCTAGAGATTCTCACCCACCCATTAAGTGTAGTTTGTGTCCACATCTGCACTGCTGCAGTATAAGTATGTCTAAACTTTCACACTTAGAGAACTTCATGTTATGGATTTTAGTTGTGCAATAGATGGCTAAGAGGCTAACTGTCTCAGTTGGCTCAGGGCTTAAACATATTTTCTTTCAAAGATAATAAATGTAAATCTTGCAGCATGATAAGGCAGTGCTCAAACAATATGATAGGTGTAGAGATGCTGATAATCGTATAAAGTTTAAGTTTAATCGATTACCATCATTTTCCTATTACTGATCAAAAAATGAAATTACTAATTAGGTAATCAAAATCAAATACTTACGTAGCATTTTTTTTCGCATGCGTTAAGAATAGGATCGAACGTCACACATTCTATTTTCTCATCTATAAATTTATTCACAAATTGTTTCTAGAATCTATTGACTTCTAACTCATAACACAAACTTATAAGTCAATGGCACACAAATTATTCGGCAAGGTGTATAATAAATTAAATTAAATTAAACCCCAATGCATGATTGAAACTTAGTTTATCGGTTCGGTATATTGTTGTTGTTGGCACTCCGTCGCTTACGACGTCGTGGGTTCCAGCTGATCCGATCAACGGAACAGCCTGCTCGTGAAATTAACGTGCAAGTGGCTGAGCACTCCACAGACATGTGTACCCTTAACGTAGTTCTCGGGGATATTCAGCGTGACACAGCGTGACAAGGCTGACCCTTTGAATTACAGGCACAACAGAAACAGGAAGTAACAGTGAGAGAAAGTTGTGATGAAAGAGTACAGCAGGGTTCGTCACCATCCCCTGCCGGAGCCTCGTGGAGCTTTAGGTGTTTTCGCTCAATAAACACTCACAACGCCCGGTCTGGGAATCGAAACCACGATCCTATGACCGCGAGTCCACTGCCCTAACAACTGGGCCATTGCGCCTTCACGGTTCGGTATAGATAAAGCTCAAAAACTCAACTTCAACGGGATTAGAACTAAGAACGTGCAAAGGCATAACAAATAGAGCGTAACTGAATACGGCAAGTTATTTATTCAGGCCTTCTTAAAGTTCTTGGCACTCCAGAGACCCTTGTCAGCATAAGATATTATAAAAGAACCAGATTCGATTTTCCCGATAAAATACAATTAATGCATGTAATTTGCAACACTTGATTCAATCGACTCAACACATTCTCCTCTTAGAATTGGCTTTCTGCCTAGCCAGAAGAAAACTTTATCGTCATTATCATCAGCATTATTATCATTACCATCATCATCAATATTATTATTATTATTATTATTATTATTATTATTATTATTATCGTTACTACGCTAATATCAATACATTATTAATATCCATTTTTCAGCTATCACATTTCCAAGATTTTTGATAGATTGATAGATATAATCTATATTCACATGTTTTGTTTTTCCCACTAAACTTTCAAAGATCAGTTAATCCACAGAAGTCATACCAATCTTGCTGCAGAGTAATTCTGAAAACATTAACGTGTAACGTGAGCTTGCTATTGCTCTATCTAAATTACTTGCTGTACTCGCCTAGTTGTAAATAATCTCTTTCGTTCAGTTCATTTCCATCTAAGATGCGTACAGACATCGGATTCTCGACTTATGAGCAATAGGTTTAGGGTTAGAGAAAATAATATCTTACGTTTGTATAAGTACATATATACTCTCTGGATTATATCAAATGCGCACACACACACACACAAGAACACAAGCACACAAACACACACACACACACACACACATAATACATACATATACCTGCGTATGTACCTATCTACATATGCATGTATGTTTATGTATATAGACATATATATATATATATATATATATATATATACACAGACATACATGCTTATATATAAATACATATATATATATATATATATATATATATATATATTCTTTTTCTCCTTACCGTTTTTTGTTATATTTCTGCTGCTTTTAAATAAAGCATATTACTCTACCTCTGGTATTTGAGTACTCTTTTTTCCACCTTGTTCAGAGCTCGTTCGCCCTTAGAATTGCCAAATAACCGGTAGTATTACGGTATACTTCCAAGTCTAGATTTAGGCATTCATCGTACGGCAAAATAAAATAAAATTGAATAAATAGAGTCAAGAATGATCACGTTTAGACAGCCATTTAGTGAACACTACATACGTTTCGATACAACATAAATCAACATATACACAGGATTTAAATTAAGCAACGGTTTACCTGTATAATGGGATCCAATTGTATCTCCTCAGGTGATATATAATTGCACTCTTTGACTGTGATGCTCACACATTGAACTGGCTCTTTTGAATCTAGCAGATGCTGGCTGTTCCAATCCGCTAGCTGACGAGGTGCCCCTGCACGCTCGACATGAGTGGCATCGGATACACTGGTTGTCCACTTTGTTTCACATGTTAGTGTGTACATGCGAAGTTAATTTCGCAAATACACTCACACATGCGCTAATACATATACAATCACTCACACACACACATATACACACAGCTACATCTCTGGGCACCCCCATACATACTTCTACATATACACATATATATATACATATATACATACATATATACACACATGCACACCTACACAGAGATACACATACATTTAAGCGCGTACGTGCACACACGCATACACACATACACAGACACACACACACAAACACACACGCACAATCATACACATGAGGCCTAACCGTTAGTGTGCTAGACTCAGACTCCAAAGATTGTGTGTTCGATTTTCGTCCCGACCACACGTTGTGACGTTGAGCAAAGCACCTCATTTTATATTACTATAGTTTAACCATCTAAAATGAATAGCAGGCCCTCTCTCCCTCCAGTTACCCTATCCTGTATGTTCCTAAAGTTTCACCTGGATTGCTATAAGGTGTATATTTCAATTCACGAGTACATTAACACTCAAAACAACAAATAAAAGCATACTATAGGCTATCAAATCATATTCGCTTGTGAGTTACGGCAATAAGATTGTTATATATGTGTTTGTATGCTTGTATGTATTCATACATATAGAAACATACTAGGTGGTATGAAAAAGTTTCCGTACTAGTTCTGTAGTGCGCCATCAGATGGCAGCACACGGTTGCGTGTGCAGTGAGAGCTAGCAGAGACCTTCATGAAGCAGCGTGCCGAGTGACATCGCTGTGTTTACTTTGTAAGTAGTGAAATTTGTGTTTTTTGTGATCACAGGTATGCGATTTTGTTATGGACAGGAAGTTAGAACAAGGAGCCAACAAGAAATCTGGCGTTAAACTTGGGAAGTCTGTTACAGAAACGTTCAGCATGCTTCAGCAAGCTTCCGGCGACGAGGCAATAGATTATAGGCAATGTTTCGAGTGGCAGATGCGCTTCAAAGGCGGGAAAACGTCCCTGAAAGACGATGAGCGACCTGGAAGACTTGCCACGAGCGTCACCCCCACCCTCAACCCCGAAAAGTGGAGAAAATTCATGTATGTGTATGAGGATCGTCGGATGACAATCAACGGCGTTTTGAAGGGTTTTGAGGGAGAACATTCGGCGAAAGTGACCGGACCTGTGGAGCACGAAGAATTGATTTCTTCTTGACGACAGTGCACCCTGTCACCGAGCTCCTCCTCACTCGTGAGTTTCTCGCCAAAACCAACATGGTATCGCTTCCGCACCCGCCCTATTCGCCAAACACCTGCGGACTTCCATCTCTTCTTCAAAACGAAAATACAGATCAAAAGTCGCCGTTTGAATACCGTTGTCGAGATCAAAAGCGAATCACAGAACGTCCTCGTCTTGCTTACAGAAAATTACTTCTAGGCCGGATTCCAAAAGAGGTAGGAACGCTGAAACCGATCTATTGCTGCGTAAGGTGACTATTTCGAAGGAGATGATATTAAAACTTAGGTAAATAGGTTACTTTTTTTATTAAACATAACTAGTCCGGGAACTATTTGATACCACCTCGTATGAGGATTTATAGATATATTGACGCAAAACAAAATTTGATGCGAAATTCCAATGTGAGATCAAAGTTGAAGTTCTGAGGAAGAATTCATGCATGTATGTATTTATTTAATTACTTATTTAGTAACCAGTCAAATTGTCCTCAGCACCCATGAGAAAATATCAGCAAAAGAATATTACATATTAATATTTAAAGAAAATAGAGGGCGGCGGGTAACAGAATCGTTAGCACGCCTGGTGGAATGCTTATCGACATAACCTCCGGAGTTCAAATTCCGCTGAAGCTGACTTTGCATTTCATCCTTTCGGGGTCGATAAAACAAGTAGTAGTTGTGAACTGGGTGTCGATGTAATCGACTTAACTCCTCCCTCGAAATTACTGGTCGCGTGCCAAAATTTAAAACCACTATCCAAGAAGTAAAAAAAAAAAATTAGTTTCCGTCAACTAAATTCACTCACGAGGAATTGGTCATACCGGGGTTATAGTGACAGACAAGGTTCCATGCAGCGGGACTGAACCGGAAGGAAAGTGGCTACTAAGTGAACTTCTTAACTACAAGACCACACGCCTTGCTTGTTGTTCAAAGTGGTTTTATAAAAATATCAAGAGCACAAATAATACAGTTAAATATTAAAGTTTATAACAAAAATACGTTGACTTAGACCCAGGCGTGGCTGTGTAGTAAGAAGCCTGCTTCCCAACCACATGGTTCCGGGTTCAGTTCCACTACATGGCACCTTGGGAATGTGTCGTCTACTATAGTCTCGGGCCGACCAAAGCCTTGTGAGTTGATTTGGTTGGCGGAAACTGAAAGAAGTCTGTCGTATATATATATATATATATATATGAATGTGTTTGTGTCTGTTTGTCCCTCCACAATCGCTTGACGACCGATCTCGATGTGTTTACGTCCCCGTAATCTAGCGGTTCGGCAAAAGAGACCTATAGAATAAGTACCAGGCTTACAAAGAATAAGGACCAGGGGTCAATTTCTTCGACTAAAAGGTAGTGCTCCAGCATGACCGGAGTCAAAATGACTGAAACAAGTAAAATAATAAAAGAATAAAAGAATTATTAGATTTGCAGTTTGTTTTTGCTTTTTTTGTTTTTCGGAATCATAATTGCCCTTCATGTTTCAAATGCGCATCTTCATATCTCTGTATTTCCTCTCTGTCTCTGTCTCTCCTTCTCTCTCTGCCACTCTCTCTCTCTCTCTCTCTCTCTCTCTCTCTCTCTCTCTCTCTCTCTCTCTCCCTCTCTCTCCCTCTCTTTCTTTCTTTCTCAATAAATTTCCGCAATTTTGCACTTGTAAACCTTTCTTCGTTGTCCCAAATGCAGAAGTTCTTCACACTACATGTATAATACATTCCTGCACATCTCGATGTAACGCGAAACCAATTTTCCAATTGATGTTTATGTGTTGTAAATTGAGATGCGTTCCGACAGAGTTTTCGAAATAACAAAAATCAGAGAAACAACACGAACAGAGAAAAGAGCAAGAAGCATGATCATTTTTATACATGAAAATAACCATATCGAAATATCTAAATGTACACAGTACAATATGCATACATAAAAAACATTTGAATGAAAATGTGCTAAGGTATATGAATCGTAATACTGCAATAGGGTACGTTCTTACAACAACTGTATGAGGAGGTGCTATAAGTGTTACTGGGAGAATGAGGGTCATTGTCTTCTAACATCTGGTTCATCATTATTCTCATCTGCTTTAGTGGTGAAGAACTTATCCAAAGTTCTTCGATGGTTACGGCATATAAATTCTTTGTCAAGCTCAGTGTAGGAAAGGAGCTTATTGTAAACTACTTTCATATTTTTTATGGTGCCTTCGAGATTACTGTCGTTATCAGCAGCAACTTGCAAATTCTTCCAACCCTCTAGCAATATTCTTTGCAGTCAATTTAAGTGGAGTTGATGGAATTTCCGTCTTGGGTCTTTCTTTTTAAATGAAATATTTTTTATAATTTGTTATCAAGAACAAGGCATTATCTCTGAAATTTAATGACATTAACAATAAAAAAATTATGTACTTGTTGCATATTTCTACCATGCTGCTTGCAGGTTGTATAGGCTACGTGTTAGGTCGTCTCTATCTTTGCTTGAAAACTATTTTTTTGAAATTATTTCCTGGACAATTAGTCTCATAACCTTGAGCGTCTATGATTACGGGTAGGGGATGTAAAGTTTAGTAAAGAAGTTTAAGTCGCGAAACTGTTGTCAATAAATGTTCTTGTTGATGTTTGAATGGAATATTTACTTCCTCTGGGCAGCTAACCTCGAAACAGTCCATAATATTTCTTTTCTGTACCAAACAACTATATCAAGTTTTGTTACATTTCTTATGCATGTATTCATGCATTCATCTATTTATGTATACATTTATGCATATATGTATGTATGCATTCATGCATATAAACGTGTATGTATTGCAGTATAGTTTCCCATTATTCCTTCTCGCTTGCATGCTTTCTTATCTAGGAGACATATGTAAGAATACATATGTATAAACCTGACTTCATTTTTTTTTTATACCTATGTTATTGGCATATAGATTATTATTCCAGTGGTGATTGGAAGAAACATGAATATGTATATTGATACTAGAATTGCGAACATCTTATTAATTGTCCATACTTTTCTTCTTCTGTACTTTTTCCAGAAAACTGACATCAAATTGGCAAGTGCTGTCCCCAACGGAAGAAGTTCTTACATTTATTCCATATTAACACTATCATTTCTGTTGTTTTTCAGTTCACCTCTAGTCCATATTTTCATGCACCATTAAAATTATCGATCTAATTTTATGTATTTAGCTTCATTAACACCAACTTTGTTTCCAAGAATTTTATTCAAGAGTAATCTGATAAGTTTATTAAAGAATTAATTTGTCTCACAACTTACTTTCAATGTCTCAAGATTTTTCTTTTCTCAATAATATTTATTGACGGCTGCTGTTTTTTTAAAGCATTTTTGTGCATTAAGTTTGGAATTCCTTACTCTTTCAGTGTATAAATGTAGCTTTTGTATACGTTTTAAAATCTTAGTCGAAGGAGAAGTCAGTTCCCATGACCGGTTAAAGGATCTCTGAGACAGGTGAGAGGAAGAGAGAGAAAGGTACCCTCAGATCGGAGACCTGGCCCGAATGCTTGTAGACACCGCTAAAGACACACAAGCTGAAAAGTGATGTTATATCAGGTGACAGGTTAAGTCTACCTATCACCCAAGTGTGCCATGGCGGGATTTGAGCTGAGAACACGACCAGCCGGAACAAGTACGACAATCCATTATTTCAGACGTTCTCACAGTTCCGCTATTTTGTCTACCCCGAAAGGATAAAAGACAAAGTTGACCTCATGGTTAGCGGCACTTCATCCCTCTTTAACGATCTGAGTTCAAATGCCGCCGGAGTCGACTTTGTTTTTTATCCTTTCAGGATCGATAAAATAAGTGTCAATTGAACGCTGGGGTTGATGTAATCGACTTACCCTTTACTCGAAATTACTGGCCTCGTGCCCAAATTTAAAACCATTATTATTATTATTATTGAGTGAAAGAGCAGCATATGCCATTAAAGTGATACTGGGGTACAAATATACGAAGTCCAATATTCCCATCATGACTACCTGTCAAATAAGAGTACACCAGGCACATGCATCATAATCATATGTGCGCAACATAGTGATTTCATATCAAGTTAAACAACGCATGATCTTGCAGGTGGGGCGCAGTTAGAATTTTCTTCGGGTCAAGTAGCTCATCTCACCCAAAAGGTCCCTGAATAAGGGTTGTTTAAGGATGTCGAACGAAACACCCATGTTTAAAGAGATGAATTATTCAAACACATGGCTATGATGTTCTCCCACTACCTCTGCTCGTGATCAGAGATGCACATGTTGTCAACCACCAAGGGACATACTCAACTTATTATGGCCAAACAACTGACAAGCAAATCTGAGGTATTTGCTGTAGCCCATCTTATACACCAATACAAAACATGTACATAACACTTCAAATCAGTTAAGATCAGAAACCATGAGAGCCAGTGCCTGGTTATGCATTTATTATTATTATCATTATTATTATTATTATTATTATTATTATTATTATTATTATTATTATTATTATTATTATTATATGTTTGACTTTTGCTTTGTGTTTGTACAAGTTGACTCCAAGTCTCACCCAGAGACCCCAAGAGACAACAAGTTAGAGGTTTATGTTGGTGTTATGCCTAGGGTGTCATATATTTGGTTTTGCTCCTAGTATTTGTTCTAGAGAATGTTTAAGAACACATAAGAGAATTATGAGTTTGTTTTAAAGTTTGAGATTGCATAGTATTTTACATAGGATATGGACAGTTCCCATGAGCACTAGCTTTTGAATTTCTGCCATTTGGAGGTTTCCTGGTATCAGAGCTAGGTAGCAATCAGCCCCTTTTTCTATCATTCCTAGGGCACCTATGACAACAGGTATTGTTGCACCTATGACAACAGGTATTGCTTTAGTCTTGAGGTTCCACATTTTGCTAATTTCTATTTCAAGATCTTTATACTTGCTCAGTTTATGGTAGGTCTTGACAGATACATCTATGTCGACTGGGACAGTCATATCAATGAGGAGGCATGATTTTTGTCTGAAGTCTTTCAATATAATGTCTGGCCTATTCGCGTCTATCTTTCTGTTAGTTTGAATGGTGGAGTTCCAAAGGAGTAAGATGTGATCATTTTCAAGCACTAGAGGTGGCTTGTGTTCCCACCAGTTTTTATCATGGGGCAGGTTCAGGTTTTTTGTAAATTACCCAGTGAATATATTGTGCAGCTCTATCATACCTGTTGAGATACTCTGTACGCACAAGAAGACTGCACATGGAGACAACAGGATCAATGGTTTCATTTTATTGTTGACATACACGAGATGTTGGGTTACTGCCGTTCTTTAATATGTTTGTCTGGTAGTTCCTTGTCGGTAGGCATTGATCTTGTGTTGCTATGATAAACCCTTCTGTTTCTGATTTTAAGCCAGAAGACACTAACCATTGATGGGTAAGGGCTTTTTCAACATCGGCACTATTAGCTCTCTTTGGGAATTTGCCATTGAGAGGTTTTTCTTGCCGTTTATCAGTAATAATATCTAAGGCAGCAGTTTAGCACAGGTTTTCATACGCATAGTTTTTTCTGTACTTGTTTCTAGTACGTCAAATTCTGGAATTTTTTGTATTTGGAATTCACTTAGATATCCCTTTACCTGTTTTGTTACTGAGTATGATGCTTTCTTGTTTTCGTGCTTAACATCCTGTCATCAGAGTTTTTCAGGTAGGTGTCTAAGCCAATTTGTAGCAATCTTCATTGTTAATTCCAATTGTAAAAGTCCACGGCCACCCTCTTTTCTTGGCAGGTAAAATCGTTCTATATTTGCCTTAGGGTGATGCATTCTATGCATTGTCAACAATTTTCGTATTTTTATGTCAAGATTACATATTTCAGTAATTGTCCAGTTAATGATATTGAAACTGTAAGTCACGACCGGTATGGCTACAGTGTTGATCGCTTCGATCTTGTTTCTTGCATTCAGCTTTGTCATGAGTATTTCCCTTACCCTACGATAACATTCTCCTTTGATCCTTTCCCTCATCACTGAATGTTTGATTCCGTCCCCTTCAAATACCCCTATGTGTTTGTAGCTCACCGCTGGTTCTAAATCTTTTATGATATTCTGCTGGTCAAGATTAACGTTTGATGTTTCTGTCATTTTTCCTTTGATACAGATAGCTTTTGCACATTTATCGAGGCCAAATTGCATCCTGATGCTATCACTGAATTGTTTAAAATCGCTAGTAAACCCTGTAGTTGTTGGTCATTTTTTGCAAAAGAGCTTTAAATCATCCAGGTAAATGAGTTGATTTATATTTTTATCAAACATTTTATAGCCGTATTGTACATTATCGAGCAATTTCGAGAGAGGCATTAAGGTTAAACAAAAGAGGAGTGGTGATAGAGAGTCCCCCTTGAAAATGACACATGAAATTCTTGCATCTCCAGCATTGAGAGATTCATTGTCACTGTTCAAAGTCAGTGTGGTTCTCCGTGATCTCATACGCAAAGTAGGTGCTATTTTATACATTTCCAGACATTTCTTAATCCAGTTATGTGGTAGACTCTCAAAATATTTTTTATAGTCTATCCAGGATATCGACAAGTATTTGTGTCGTTTGTGACAATCTTCCAAGATCAGATTATTATTATTATTATTATTATTATTATTATTATTATTATTATTATTATTATTATTATTATTATTATTATTATTATTATTATTATCATATACACACAATAGAGTAGACTTTTGGAAAAGAAAAAAATCCTAACATCGGGCTAAAAGTAACCTTAGATGCCAAGAACCC
>NC_142929.1:104164950-104179950 GCF_046866305.1 Octopus bimaculoides
GTTGCATAAAATATACATATACTTTATAGACCCATCTGTTGCAGAGTTGCACAGCAATATGAACCAGCTTTGTAAAGAGAGCTTGAGCGTCTTGACTATTAGATCTATGCGTAATGAATATAGATATCCATAGATACTCAACTACTTTCAGCGGGTAGATGGATGAGCCATTGTAATTCGACATATGATAGTAATTATCATACGCCAAGACAAAATAGGGTACAGGGGTGGTGTTCTAGGATAAAAAAGGACCCTATAATATATTCGGTGTGTGTGTGTGTGCATATATGTATATATATATATATATGTGTATGTATGGATGTATATATGTGTGTAAGTGACATATACACACACACACATTATATACATATATATATGTATGTATGTATGTATGTATGTGTATATATATATGTGTGTATATTTATATATATACATATATTTATATATACATACGTTTGTTTGTGTGTATGAATACACAGAGAAGGAGAGAGAGATATATATACGTGCATTCATACATATAGACATATAGACATATATACATGGATACATACATACATACATACACACATACATACATACATACATACATACGGACCTACATACATACATACATACATACATACATACATACATACGTACCTACATACATACAATGAAGCAAGTCTATTGGACCAAATGTTTACCATTTATTTATGCCATCATCCATTTGGGCATTTATTTCATGCTTTTTATGATATTTTGCATTGTTTCGTTTTCTTATTTTCGCTTTTTTTATCATTTCATTGTGTTGGTTTTGTTTTGTGCTATTTTTGTGATATTTTGCGGAGTGTTGTTATATTCTTCATTTTGTTTCTCTTCTAGCATTTTTGTGTTTTGTTTTATTTTTTTGTACTTTTCTTTCATATCTTTCTTTTCTGAAGACAAAACCTAATACTTTTCACTTCAACTTCGTTATATATTTCGCTCAGGTTTCTCTGATAACCAACGAAACATTGAAATTGGAATGCGCCTCAATACAATTATCTTTGTTACAGGGATCCTTCCCTTTTAAAGTCATTGCAAACTAATGCTTTCATCTCTCCCGGGATCGATGTGAAAATTATCAGTAATATCTAAATTGCAAAAGAAGGGCTGGCGCTTAATTAACCGAAACTCCAACAAAGCATGAATGACGGAAGTCATATCAATCAGAAATGATAAAAACTAAGCTGAACCATTCATCCATTACCTCATCCCTTCCCCCTCACCAGTTTTCAATAAAAACATATACCAATCGTACCTACAGTTTACTATAGCAGCAGATTAAATCGATTATAGAATATTAGAGAATATTAAACTCTTGATCCTCTGTTATTGCTTTTACTTTTGTTTCTTGATGTTTTGTTATTGCTATTAATATCGTTTCTATATTGTTGTTGTTGTTGTTGTTATTGATATCGTTTTTTTTTATTATCGTCGTTGGTGTGGTTTTTGTTACTTTTAATGTTATTTCTTTCATTGCCTTGTTGCCTTTCGTTATCTTCGTTGTTGTTTTTTATTTCATTTCCTTTATCAATGGTGTTGTTACTGAGATACTTCTTTACTCCTTCCCAACCAACTGCGTGGATTTTGCACTGAGTGTGATTTAACGTCACCATTTTCCTAAATCATCGAAATTGTAGATATAAAGTTTACTGCTAACCACAGTTGTAAACCTCACCTCTATACTACGGGACTTTTTTCTTCCGGGATTGGAACAACATTAGTCGTTAATGTTTCTGTCTTTACGTTCTGGATTCAAATTCCGCTGAGGTCGGTTTGCATTTTATCTTTTCGGGGTCGGCTTCCCCTCTCCCAAAATCTCAGGTTTTGTGCCTATAGTAGAAAGGATTATTATATTGTTGTACATATTGTTATAAATTGTTAAATAATACAGAGATAGATGAAATAGTAAAGCAAAGCAACTGTGATAAATAGCATCACGACTATTCTGCCTAAGTTTTTTCATCTATTGTAATAGATAGATAGATAGATAGATAGATAGATAGATAGATAGATAGATAGATAGAAAGATAGATAGATAGATAGATAGATAGATAGATAGATAGATAGATAGATAGATAGATAGATAGATAGATAGACATGTACATATGTGTGCATAAGTGCGCATGTTTGTCTGTATGCACGCGTGTACAGACGTATACATTACGCAGTGTTGTTTTTGTTGTTGTTTAGTCACAAAACAGTCATGATTGAGGAGCGATATAACACACAGAACCATGGTTCCTGATAAACCATATTTCTGCCAGGCTTGTAACTATACTTCATATTCTACACAGTATTGGATGTAGCGATGCACAATGAATATTTTCCATTGTTTCCAGTGTTCAGCCTATTTCTACAAATCTGTAAGTTCTAGTGGTGGGCACAGTGAAGGCTAACAAGGTATGGACGATCAGAGTAAAACAATTACTCTGTCCCCTGTACCTTTTCAAGGCTCAGTCTGGAAGGGCAGTTCCCTTGAACTTCGTACGTGAGACTGAGCCCAATTGCTGGTCATTTCGAATATCTCTAACTCAATGTGAGCAGGCAGGAATTCAGGAGGATCTATACTCTAGAAATGACATAATTGGCAAAATGATTAGAGCAGGATGTAATAATTGCAGTTATAATTGCAAAAGGATTAGAGACGGTCCTTTCTTATAGGCTTGAGTGAAGAAGATGTGCAACTTACTATTTTAGAGGCACCGAGGGTATTATGCAAGTGATAGAACAGACAGAGTGAATAGGCAGCACCTCTGTGGGCTAGAGTTTGTAATATATTGGCAGTTAGTTTTACCAATCAAGCAGATGGCCTTATATTGGATGTCGTTTGAGCTGTGAGTAGCAGAAGCTTCGTCCCAGATATTGGAGCAGTACTTTATTGTTGCTGTTATTTAGAAATTAAAGAAAGTGAATAACTGTTCAGAGCTGAAGAATTGTATTATCTGGCGTTCATGAGAAATGTTAGTCCTTGGGATACACTTTTAGTTGTGAAAAATCATCAGAGAATATGGACCCCATCATTTGTTGCGACTTTGAAAGTTTTGTGTTCTTCTTGACCTGAGAGAGCAAAGTAGAAGTCTGTTTCTTTGATATGAACAGTGATTCTTTCTTTCTGTTGTTGTAAGATATTAGACATTCACGACCCCACTGGCGGATATATTAGATATGTTCATTGAAGCGATGCAAGTTTGATGTGGTGTTTAAGATATTTGACACCAACATCGGAAGGGTCAGTGATCGGGTAGAAGCTCTTTCATTGATTCGGTTCTTATATATTTCTCCGAACTAAGAGAGTAAGAGAGAGTAAGAGAGCGAAAGGAAGCGTGAGAGACAGAAAGAGCACGAAAGTTTTCCTAAAGTTATTTTTGTAGTAGTGTTCTGGGATGTTGTAGCTATGTATATGTCTTATTTCTTTGTACGTTTGCTTGGGCGTGGGTTGGTTTGAGTGATTATTATATACTGCTGGAAACTGCGAGTGTTAGAACTTGCTGCTGTAAGAAACTGTACTATCGAATCACCAGGTTCTCTTTCGTTTTTCATATTTTTGTTTCATTGGATATCTGATCAATGAGTATGGTCAGTTTGCAGACGGTGATGGTACGAAATGCGTTGCGTTACATGTTGTTTATTGAAGGGGAGGCAGGGGTTAGAATCCCAAATATAACTGGCCTAATCCATGAAGGTTATATATTATATTTTTGTACAGCATTGTTATTGAAAAGTTGGATATTGCTAAATATCCAAAGATATTGCTAAATATCCAAATATCTAAAGATAACATAGTGTTCCTAGCCTCAAATATTATATCCATGGTGATTTATATCTTTAGCAAAAGTCGATTGGATCGATTCCTTCGACTCTAGAAGTATGAAAGACAATCCAGAACATAAATAAACCTAACTAAAGATCCCAACAAATTTCGACTTTGCAACATTTGCTAATTCGCTTATCCACCCATCTTAAATCTATATAATAAATGTTTTATGTGTTCCTTCCATAGAACTTGATCTTTTCAATCTAGAATGGATTGAGATTTTTCTTTTTATTTGTTTAGCCACAGGTCAACCTGAATTAGGCAGACCTATGATGAAGAGCATTCCAACCGTGACAAACTCATCTATTTTCGAGTAAATTATTTTCAATGTGACCTCATTTGAAGACAGTAAAATCTGATATGAATATAGATTTTGCTGTTATTTCGAGCAACTCGATCGACCACATACAGGCTCTTTTGCGGGCTCATATTTTCATAAGTTAACTAAAAGAGATTAGATATTGCTCCTAATTTTTAGAGGCCATTCTACTCTGAGGAGACTGATGTAGCTAATGTCCAGTCTGATCATCTACGTATGAATGCCTACAACAAAAATGTGAGCGTGGAGAAAACAAAGGAACTGATCACAATGCCTGCAACTCTTCTACAATCACCCAAGGATCAAGTAATTATATCAATCCTGGATTTTTTTCTGATGCTACTGTTGTTATCGTTGTATTAAATAAGTTGCTTCAGAATAAAACTGATTTCAATGTGATGCACATTAAATCTTTCCGCAATAGGAACAAGTCATAAATTTGAATTGACCAACTTTACAAATCGCTCGATATCTTCTCGTACAAATAGCTGACAAAATTTAATGTTGCGACAATTAAAGACTAAGGGAGTCTCTACGGTGTCGCTCGATCTGCTAGAAATAGCAACCAAACAACCATCATATTACATTATCGTCTTTAAGAAGAATTATAAATTAGATAATGTAATACTAGATTGTTGTCTCAAACTACTACTATCTAGCACCTTTGGATGATCTCTACTCAACCGCTACACGATGGCTACTCAACTGTCACTCAACCCCCTACCACGGTCAGACTACCTCTATCTATATGTCTTGGGCGATCCAACTTCTTCGCTTGGAGGCGTCGACACAACACAGATATAGTATGTCTGAAGAAAAAAAGGAAGAGGGGACGGTCATGAATGGAACGCTTTTAATCTTAGGTCTACTACGTGATCAACCGTCGTTGGTAGTAGTTTCCCAGCATTTTGTGTATAATAGTAACTACCTTATGAACAGAATTGTTCTGGATTACTCGCTGACAAGTCCACTAATGACGAAAATTTAGTATTATAAAGTGGCTATATTTTACCAAGTGTTATAGATGTTTTCTGAAACGCTTCCGTGATTTTATGAAAAAAAATTGTGATTTGTGGATCTTTTGCATAGATTTAAATTCTGTTATAAACTTTCGAGGTTCGAATACACTGTGTGGAATTTTGAAAAAGTGTATTCTAAAAGAACCTGGCGGGGTTTAACCAATAGCAAAGGTAATGTCCATGAACTTCTATGGAGTTTTCGAGTCTGGTTGAAGGGAGGGACGAAGGTATTCTCAAACCGAGAACTTGACCCGAATACTTGCAAAAGTACCCCCCAAAGTATCACATGTAAGATATAAACCAAATGATCGATTAAATCTACCATCTAAATAATTTAACAGTAATTTCTGAATAAAAAATTGGTCGACAGAAACTGTGCGGAATCACGTAGTATATGTGTGTGTATGTGTGAATGTGCCTAGATAAACAGACAGACAGACATACTGATTGTTATATATATATATATATATATATATATATATATATATATATATATATATATATATATATATATATATATATATATAAAGAGAGAGAGAGAGAGAGAGAGAGAGAGAGAGACAGAGAGAGAGAGAAGGTGGATAAAAAGAGAATGAGTCATAGAAATAAAGATATGTGTTGGTTAAGATATCTCCCTGTTCAATGACTGAAACCGATATATGTGTGTGTGTGTGTGTGTGTGTGTGTGTGTGTGTGTGTGTGTGTATGCATGTATGTATGTATGTTTGTATGTATGTATGTATGTATGTATGTATGTATGTATGTATGTGTATATGTGTGTGTGTGTGTGTGTGTGTGTGTAATAGAGAATGAAACTTCATTTAATACGACGCGGGATTTATCTTCCGGCTCGTCGGGGTTAACAAGAAGCAGGCATTTGTATACATACGATTTACGTACCGTTAAAATGTCACAAAATATTTGAATATCTGTCTTTCAACGCTCTAATTTTTTATGTGTACTGTTTTCTCACATCAATGCCAACTCTATGAATTCCAACAACCAATCAAATCACGTGTTTACGTGTTTATTTCTCAAATATTTTATGATTTTACAAGGGTGCCCAAATATCCTAAGTATACAAATGTATGTTGATTAGCAGCCAACCACTGTTTGACGAACTGAAATGTTAGGTTTAGAGTTATGTTAATAAAATTTCAGCTTCTTACAAATATAAATTGGTTTAAGATTTTGGCACAATGCCAGCAGTTTGCGGGGAGGAGCCAGGTCGATTAAAGTGAAAACCAGCGTTCAACTGATATTTTATCGACCCCGAGAGGTTGAAAGGCAAAGTCAACTTCAGTGGAATTTGACCTCAGAATGTAGAGACGAACGAAATGCCGCTCAGCATCTTGCCTGGCATGCTAACAATTCTACCAGCCTGCTGCTTTGTTGATGTCGACATCCTTTTGTCTCGGGGGACAATGGAGTTGCGCAAAAAAATAATCCAGTCTGACTTTTACATTTCATGTCATTTACATCTCCTGCTGTGGCTGTGTAGTTCTATCCTTGACAAACACTCCCTCTGGCAGGTGCCGCAGATGTAACGAAGACTTTGCCTGGCTGGTTGTAATGTCATAGTTTCTTGTTGACGTCTTTTCTTGTCCTTCCATTTCTCCTCTCTCCCGCTGTCACTCCTTTGTGTTCCCTCTTCTATGGTGCGTCGCCAATCTCCACGGTTGCTGGCAACCGCTTCCCAGTTGCTAATATTGATGTCGCAGGCCTTCATGTCCCTTTTGCAGACATCCTTGTACCGTAAGAACGGTCTTCTAACAGACCTAGTGCCCCTAGCAAGCTCTCCGTAGAATATGTCCTTGGGGATTCTGCCATCTTCCACACGATTAGCATGTCCAAGCCATCTCATACGTCTTCGTGTGAGGAGTGCAAACATGCTTGGTATTCCTGGACACGATTCTGCCATTTGATGCTAAGGATTTTCCGGAGGCAGCGCAGGGGAAAGATATTTAGGCGACGCTCTTGGCGTGTGTATGGCGTCCATGTCTCACTGTCATACAGTAGAGTGCTAAGTACACATGCCTGGTAGATCATTTGTGTGGTCTTGGTCAGCTTGTTGTTATCCCCTGCCCGTTTGGAGAGTTGAGCCATCACAGCAGCTGCCTTGCCAATGCGTATATTGAGCTCGGCTGCCTTACATTTTACAAATATATATTACCCAATATTTACACGCTCTTATTTATAGATCTATGTGCTTCGAGATACACCGTTCCAAAAACGAATTATTTCACGTTCTTTTTGAAGTTTGTAATTTTTTGTGACGTCAGCAACATACAATTCTCGCTGATAAGAATAAAGTTTCTAAAATGAATAAATTCGAGTGGTTGCCTTGGTCCAACGGTAGAACGTGTTTCATGTTTACAGGAGATGTATGTCCGAGTCTTTTTCTATCCAAAAGGTTTTTGACCCAATATTTACAAACTATCATTTATAGCTTTATGTGCTTGGAGATCCACCGATCCCCAAAAAAAAGAATTATATTTATCTATGCTTCGTATTAAGCACTTTTTTGAAGCGTTTGTATACACTTGTTAGTGAGAAAACAGATAGGATGAAGAAGGGTATATATATATATATATATATATATATATATATATATATATATATATATATATATATATATATATATATATATATATACAAGAATAAGGGCAGAGAATCATCAATTAATAATAGAATTAATAATTAACAATTCTGCCAAGTAGTTCAGTATGAAAAAAACCTTTATCGGTAAAACTATTTATCATTATAAATATACAGGGATTAGCAATTGAGTTGATTCTCCAACATACTGAAAATTTAGAAATAGCAGTCAAAGAACTACTGATTCCAAACTACAAATTTTTCTCTAAAATGGATGGCGATATTTATGGCACACATATATATATATATATATATATATATATATATATATATATATATATATATATATATATATATATATATATATATATATATATATATATATATTGTGTGTGTGTCTGTGTTTGTGAAAGCCTGATTACTGATATCGAATGCAGAATATAAATGTCGAGCATCCTATTTGTATAAAGTATTTGCATGAATTATCGGAAAGAAAGGTGTGTGGTTGGAACATTTTCCTTTAAGAAAATGATTTTGTCGAATTACCTTAAAGAAACAAACTAAAATATGATGCATTCACAAGGGAACGCGCAAAATTTTAATAGATTTAGGCTTTTAATGAATTTATACCTTAATAAAATCGCGATTTCACCAAACAAAGACTGCTTTTTTAAAACGCCTTTTTCGTTTACGTTTTCTATTTTCGCTTCCACGCTTTACAGTAATTCATCAAAATTCTCACTTCTCTGACGAGTTAACCAAGTTATCTGTTCTATCAAAAGCATCTATTCCACATATCTCCGCATCGTTGGCAACAACCTACTAATAAGCTGTAGGCGACAGTGGTGATATGCCAGAGAAGCGGTGATATAGATGTCGGCATACGAAGAGAGATGGGGAGAGAGAAGGACAGAAGGGGAAATGAGAAAAAGAAACACACAAAGAGGAGGAAAGAAGCTACGGGCAAATTTGTATGGATATATATATATATATATAGATACTTGCTTATATGTATGTGTGTATATGTATGTGTATATATATATATATATATATATATATATATATATATATATATATATATATATATATATATATATATATATATATATATGCGAGTAAAAATAAATTTAAAAAAAGGGGTTTTGTATGATTGTGTATAGAGGAATATATTATTTTGTTTAAAAGAGTTCCAACACTGTCTGTTTTTTATATCTTATTTATATTCCTGCAAAACCAATGTGGGATATAGAATATGGAATATACAATATATAATATAATATACAATATATAATATAAAATAAAAATGGATGGTACAATGAAATAAAGTATTGAATGTCTTATTGAATATATGGAATATGTCTTATTGAATAGATGAAATATTGAGTGTTCAATATAAAGGATTAAATATATAAAGGCGAATACGTATTTTCTATACCTTGTGGTATTTTATCATGGCCGGTATGACGTCTGTGTATATTTGCTGCTGATTAGTATTTTCACAGAGGCTGTCTGCATTTTGGCATTAAGCATTTCTGGATGCCAGCAGGTTTCAACGTGGCGGATTATGAATACGTTTCAAAGGGTTAAGCTGTGGTGAAGAATATTAGTTTGGCAATAAATATTATACTCAGTACTACTGCTGTATCTCTCCTTTAGAGAGATTTAGAAATTATAACATTTCTACACACACACACATACACACACACACACACACACATATATATATATATATATATATATATATATATATATATATATATATATATATATATATATATATATATATGTTTTCCTGTCTTGTTTTTTGTCCGCCACTACATTCCTCCATGGCACAGGTTTAATTTGTGTATAATAATTTAATTTGCGGTCCATGGGAAGAGCCGTTTTAACGATGCGTCCTGCCCAACTCTTCGAAACGCCGTTAAAACGGGGGTAGCTGATGAAGGAAAATGTTCTCTATGTGGCATGTGTGTTTTCTGTACTCTGGTTATTATTATTTCTTGTCTACGTTTTGTTTGCAATGTCCTGTACCCAGATATGCACCTATATATACGGGTAGACGTAGGTATGCACACACCTGTGCATATATATGCATATACTCATTTATTATTTGTTTTTACATGACCGAACGCCAGCGTTACCACTGCTGTAAGTAATTTCAACTTTATATTTTCTGACGCTACTCTATCTCTCTGTTTCTCTATCACTTTTTCCCCCTCTCATTCTTCCTTCTGTTACTACTATATCTCTCTCCCCCCCCCTCGTACTTCCTTCTGTCACTACTATATTCCTCTCTTCCTCTTTTTCTCTCGTTGCTCACCTATTCTTCTACTTCCTCCCTTTGTTTCTCCCTCTACCACTCTCTCTCCCTTACCCCTGCATGGTCACATGCTTCCGGTCAATAATCCTTTTCTTCCTTGGCTATCGCCGAGCAAGCACGCGAACTTACTTCGTCCCCACTTTCAAGTTCGTGTCTCACAGCGTTCATATACACATAATTTTTCACGTCTGGCCGCATGGCCTTTTCCGTTTGTTTTCCTGTCTTGTTTTCTTTTCCGTTTGTTTTCCTGTCTTGTTTTTTGTCCGCCACTACATTCCTCCATGGCACAGGTTTGATTTGTGTATAATAATTTAATTTGCGGTCCATGGGAAGAGCCGTTTTAACGATGCGTCCTGCCCAACTCTTCGAAACGCCGGTGTTAAAACGGGGGTAGCTGATGAAGGAAAATGTTCTCTATTTGGCATGTGTGTTTTCTGTACTCTGGTTATTATTATTTCTTGTCTACGTTTTGTTTGCAATGTCCTGTACCCAGATATGCACCTATATATACAGGTAGACGTAGGTATGCACACACCTGTACGTATATATGCATATACTCATTTATTATATATATATATATATATATATATATATATATATATATATATATATATATTAGAGGAAAAGGACAACAAAAACCAAGGTACGACGAGTACCTCAAGTCATTTATACATGTCAACAATTACTCAATAATTCACCACAGTTACTCAATAAACAACATAATTCACCGCTATTAATTCATTTTAACTCCAAATATTAATTCATAGTACACCGCAATTACTCAACAAACAACACGAAGCATTTTCTACATGGAAGCATAAGTTTTTTCGCACCTTTAGATTCTTCCATAGGTCCTAATGCAAGCAAAATCAACACACATAACATTTTCCTATATACAACCACGGTCGTTACAATATAGGCACGTTTTTCCTTTCCTTTTCTCCTCTATCAACATATGTATCTCAGAAGCTAGCTTTAATTGTTTTTTTTTAATTTTTAATTCTAAATTTAACTGTTAAGTTTTAAATTCTAATTCTTTAATTTGTATCATTTATCGATTTAATTGTATATATATCCTTTTAAGCTAAGCATCTATTTTTAGCTATCCCTACTGACCATTGACCACACCTAACCTAGATTTCATCTATTCAATTAATATACATAAATAGTTCCTCCTCCACTTTTCCAAAATTTTAACGCCTGACCTCTCACCCCGAATCGATACTTACGAAGAATGCTAGTATCTTATCTCTATCTTTGTTCTTTATAATTTTATTTCTTTTTTTTTTTTTTTTTGATTTTTGATTTTACTTTACTTTCGCTATCATTCAATTTTTTCCCGCACCTATCCCATTCTTGTCTTTTCCTCTTCTCTCTCTCTCTCTCTCTCTCTCTCTCTCTCTCTCTCTCTCTCTCTCCTTCTTTTCTCTTTCTCCTCTCTCTTCTATCCACTAACTCACAACCCACTTCTGTCTATCTTGATGTCTGCATTTCTCACTCTATATACCCATGTGAACCATTTACATACTAGCTAACCATTTAATCCATTACTTCAACATGAGTGCATCATTCAAAATACTGCCAAGATGCTGCCTGGATTTACCTGGGGTTATACATAAGGGCCTGTACCTTCACAGAAGTACGGATCAACCTTCTTGCCCTCTGAAAAAAGATAAACTGTGAACTTTATTCTCCTGTCTGTATTCTTCTATCTACTTTTACTCTTTATTCTTCTATTTTATTCTTTATAACCTGTGAATTTCCCTGTCTAGAACTTTCATAGGAATACCCAGTGTATATGCACGCTATCCTATCACTTGGAATATCCAAATTCACCCTACCCTAACTAAATTATTATAAATGACTTGAGATACTCATCCTCCCTTGGTTTTTGTTGTCCTTTTCCTCTGATATAGACCTGCTAACACGGAAACCTAATACGGATCCTCAGCTCCAGCCTCAGCTGTGAAATTGGAACCTAACGGATGACCACTTATAGCATTTACTTATTCATTTAGATCACCAGTGAACTAAACCCCTCATATTCTATATATATATATATATATATATATATATATATATATGTGTGTGTGTGTGTGTGTGTGTGTATGTATATATATATATATTGCTTAACTTGCTCGAACAAATATACATTTTTAATACTTTGTTTACGATTTAATCATATACATGTTTAATTCAAACACACAAGCGGAATTTTCTTCAAACATTTTCATTGGAATATTCTGTCGTATGAATTTATATATTTATATATTTGTAATTATCATCCTTAGACAAATATACATTTCAAATATTTTTGTTTACAATTTAATTCATGCATCATTAATTTAATAACGGTAATACTTATACGGTTTTACCCCTACACAAGCGCAGTTTCCTATGATTATTATTCTTTCATTCATTTTGTAAAACTACATCTCAGCCACCCGAAATCGATTACTACTTTAAAACCGTTTTTAGGCGTGGGTGTGTGCTAAGATGCCTGCTTCCTAACCCAATGGCTCCGGGTTCAGTCCCATTGCATGGCATTTTGGGCAACTGTCTTCTACTATAGGCTTGGGCTGACCAAAGCCTTGCGAATGGATTTGGTAGTCGGAAACTGAAAGATGCCCGTCGTATATATATATTCGCAGGCTAACGTCCATAGTAAACATTGACTCTCTTCAATCAATGGCTTAAGACTATGGCCGAAGACTAGCGACACGCTTGAAACTCAAAGTACCAAGGAGTTTGAATCAAACTGCTTTGATCCATATATATATATATATATATATATATATATATATATATATATATATATATATATATATATATATGCATAATTATGAAACTGAAATACATATTGAAAACACAAAGTAAACATACACGCACTCAGTTTCATCTTTATACATCATGGATTCTTATGTGTTTGCAGCTTTATATATATATATATATATATATATATATATATATATATATATATATATAAAACAAATTAAAAGGGAGGATTATTAGCAATTAGAACCTAAAGACGAAATTAATGCAGGTCACAAAATTTACTGCTTTAGTGGCTTTAGAGTTAATTTAACTCTTATTTTAGCATAAGTGGTGTTGGCCAGCACCCTCCGTCACTTTAGCCGGGCGAGTTGTCCACATTTTCGAAAATTTTTACTTAAGAGTTGGAAAACTTAGCTATCAAGCGAAGGAAGACAACTCGCCTTTTTAAAGAGGATTATTTCTTGAACTATCACCGGCGTTCTTTTGTTTTAAAATAGACATTCTTTGCAGAGAACGGTTACTATTTAGAGAAACTGAAGAGATGTCTAGTTCACGCTAGATATGAAACCAATGGGGTTTTTTTTCTAAACTTACGTTACACATACACAAATAAATAACTGCTCTATAATTTATAGGGTATGCACTGCTCCTGAATTATGATATTGTAACGAAGATATATATATATATATATATGTATAATGTATATGCGCGTGTGCGTATGTTTGTGAGTGCGCACACGTAAATAATATGTATGTCTACATATCTCACCAACCAAATCTAGAAAACCGCGTGACTCTGTATTTTTTTAGTCATCTCACTCCATTAACAAATTTCACCCTTTCACTTTTTAACTTAATTTTCTTTTACCAGTCTTACATCGTTATTATTTCATATTTTACTTTTCAGATTTCACGAATATAAAATAGCCCACGCTGCTAATTGTTTGAATCTCTTTTAATCGACAAATATTTAATCAATCCATTCTTTTACCTACGTTTTAATAATAGATTAATATATATTCAATTTACTCGCAAATTATATAAAAAAAAATATTTCGATTCACACAGTTTTTGTTATAAAATTGACAGAAAGACGTTTGTTCTTAATGGGAAATGATCGCCATGCTGGCAACGTTTGAATGACTAAAAGATGGAAAGATCATGAAAGCCAAATTTTGATTCAGAGAAGTTTGTTTGAATTACATTTTTAACTGTATATTTAATCAATCAAGATCATATTTTTTAAAAAAATACTCAAAACTGTTTTCGTAATAATGTTCAATTCACTTTTAAACTATATCAATAATATTTGAATTCACATAGGTTAGGCTTTGATGTTCATGGAGGGAGGCCGTTTCAATGGATTTACAATGAGTTACTATAACATTATCATATGTATTGCCAAAGAATAGTTGAATATTTCGTAACGACTGATTTTAAAAGTAATTGGTGGTGAGTTCATATTTAATACACGTTATGTTGATGACATTTTAAATTATTAGCAGTGCTATAAGGAAAAACGAGAACAAAAATCGTACAACGACAGTTTGGCGTTATAAATCGCGAAAATAAGATGTGTACTCTAAGGTGGAAATAAATATGTGGAATCCCTTAGTGGATAGTTAATACAAGGGAGATAAGCATTTCTTCATAATTTCTAGTGAGATAAGGTATATGAATTTGAAATTAAGAAAGAAGTATAACATATACCTATCATTTTATTTATTCACTTTTCTGTTTTCTTATTACGAATTCCTTAAAATTTCTACTCGGTGTTAATCATGTATAGCACTATTTCATTATTTTTAGAAATCTTCAGCATGACATAACCCGAGGTATATTAATTAAACATATTCGTATGGTGGTGGTGGTGGTGGTGGCGGTCGTCGTCGTCGTCGTCGTCGTCGTTTGAGCCCGCGTAAACTTAATATTTGTCGGCACGAACATCGACCAGAAAGGTAAAATTTGACTTTTGGACTATAAGTTTTAGAGGCACAAATTCAGTACTATCATTGCGGGTGCCTCAAGCTGGTTACGTACATTTAATACCAGATACTTCATCAGAAGACGAAGGGAAAGTACACATTTAATCAACACAATGTTGATACAAAAATCAAGTAATGTTCAGACTT
>NC_142929.1:104184950-104192450 GCF_046866305.1 Octopus bimaculoides
CCTTAAGACAGTACTCAACATCAGTTAATGGATTACTGAAAACTTCGTTTACAACTCTCTTCGAGCGATACCTGAACGACATTTTCTCACTGCCATTTGTAGATGACCACCTGGGCATGCAACGGATACTGTTTATTGCCACAGCAAGCGTCAACCCCGAAAGTCCCTGCTACTACATGAAAAAAAAACCCTTCTACATATGATTTCCTTAAAAAGTCTATTCCAACACGACCTTACCACACTTTCGCAGAACATACAGACATCCTCTAACGCACATGACGTCACACATATCCTCTTATCATTCGCCAGACAGTTGCACAACTACTCTAACCCGACATAAACCACTTAGAAATCAAGGTTCACAACATCTGAATTAATGTAAGCAACTACCGAATTCACTGTCTCTTCTTTTCTTACCAACAACACAAGAGAGCCTCCAGTACAATCAACCATCACACTCATCAACATACTACACATGTACACGAAGAGGACAAAACTACTAGGAGTTACGTACAACTCCAAATATTCACGACACACATAGACGTCATCGCAAAGAAAGCAAAACGACGTACTTATGATCGCGAGTCCGCTGCCCTAACCACTGGGCCATTGCGCCTCCACAACTGCTTTTTATAGGCATGATTTCAGATTTTGGCACAAAGCCAGCAGTTTTGTGGGATGGGCCAAGTCGTCTAAATCGACCCCAGTGCTCAAATGGTACTTATTTTACCAACCCCAAAAGGATGAAAGGCAAAGTCGACCCCGGCGGAATTTAAACTCAGAACGTTAAGACGGATGAAATGCCACTAAGTGATTTGTCTGGCGCGGTAACGATTCTGTTAGCTCGCCGCTTTCTTCTGTGTATTAGTATTGATTTCTGAAGGAAATCTTATAGGAAAAATGGTTTCTGATTTTGGCATGAGACTAACAGTTTTGGAAGGAGGGTTTTAGTTGATAACATCGACTGGTACTTTAGTTTATCAATATCTGAAAGATGAACGGCGAAGAAGACCTTAGTGGAGAATGAGAGCGTGTATCGGCGAGATAACTGAAGTAAAGTATATTTGACTGGGAACTGAAAATAAAAGGTATGGGGTAGACATAATGGAGTACAGATAAAAGGAAGCAAGTGGTGTTACTTGATTGGGCAAGTAACACCATTTTCATTTCACATTTTTTTCATCTTTCACTATATCATATGTTTTATTATTTTTTTTCTTTTTCAATTGTTTTATGTCCCCAATGTGATGTATGTCCCCCTTTGTTGGCCTGTCATGGGTAATAAAAAAAACCATCCGCGATGTACTGAGTGCGCGATAGGTGAACCGCGATTTGGCGAGGGATTATTGTATTCTAAGTAAAGCATAAGACTTCATATTGATTTCTAACATTGGCAAAGGCCAGAGATTTAGACGAAAGGTAGAGTCGATTATATCGATCTCAGTACTTAAGTGGGTTTTTATTTTTTATTTTATCGACTTCAGTAGAATGAAACGCAAATTGAAGTTTGGTAGAATTTAAACTCAGCATTTAGTAAATGCTGTTAGTAAATACTGCAACGCTTACGGACTCGAATACTGAAGAAAAAATGTTGAAATTGAAAAAACAAGAGATTTGGTCATGAACTGTTATTGGCATTTATTTATTCCATCCCACAAAAGCCACAGACACACAAAAATCAAAAGGTAAAATCGATCCCCATTGCATTTGAACTCAGGACATAGAATGATAAAATTTAGTATTAGTCCGTTCGGCCTTCTCTGTCGTATTTCTATTAAGAAATTCCCGAGTTGTTTTGATTCAAGTTCAATTCTGAAAGAAATAATTAAACTATGTTTTGAAATGTCAAAAGACAATACTACAAAAAAACATAAATAATAAACAGTGTCTCGGTGAATTGAAAAATAAAATTATTAGGTTTTGTCTGAAAACTTTGCTTAAATAAATATAGCAAATTGAAAATTAAAAAAAAAAAATGAAGATTTCTTTTATCTTTGTATTATATTTTTTTAAGAACATCGAAAAGTTTACTTAATATTGAAAGTTCATATTTACCACTTTGTACACAAAACACGATTCACAAAAGAAACTTTCAGATTTTAAAACTTTTCGGATTTTAAAACCATTGATAAGAGATTATGAAACACTGTTGCTTTTATGTTCAAAACAAGAAAAAAAATTGTGTGAAGAAAGTAATTCGTACAGAATGCTACAAGTTTAATGTAATAGTTAAGCAGGATTTTCGTTGTGAATCGAAATGTATTATTTTTTTCTTAGTCAGTGGAGGAGGGACAGCGCTCGTAACTACTTTACATTCACTTCTGAAAGTGGCAGGAGTTAGAGAGGACAAAACTATGGATCTATTCCATTTCTGATACTTACAACACAGTGGGCTCTGCTAAAGATACCCCACAGTCAAGTATAGGTGTTAAATATCTACTATCCCTCTGACAGTCTTACTTAAAGTTTCCACCCACTCAAATTCTCTAATAAGGCTTGATCAAACTGAAACTACGATGAAAGATGCTTGCCCATGGTACCGCGCAAGGGGATCGAACATGGAAAAACAAGACTGCAAAGCAAACTTATTAACCAAATGGTCATACTCGCGGATTTTGTAAAGCGGTGGTATTTAGTTAGTCTCCATTCGGTTCTATATTCACTTCTCGCAAGAACTAATTTTGTTTTCATTCTTCCAGAGTTTATAAAAATAAGTCCAAATCGAATATTGAAGTCAACTTAATCCCCACTCTACTCCCACCCCACCCTACTAGTCTTGTACCAATGTTAAAGATTATTGTTGTTGCTGCTGTTGCTAGGTCGTTGAGTAAAATGTAAGCATCCAGAGAACAGAGTCGATGAGCTAGCTTCGGCTCTCACTTGTAGCTAATTCACTTCATTCATGCAGCTAATGTCGTGCAGAAATGCATGAACAACGTACATATCTATAAATTAGTCACACGGAGTTCGAGAAATAAATAATGGTGCATTTATGTCGTTAATGATGTCGGATGGGCTTGAATTTGTTCTTTTTTAATGTTTTCAATAAGTGGACGACTGACTAGCTGCCTGGATCGTGAGAAGGATTAATGGACTGCGAGAGGGGGGGGGGGCAAGGAAGGGATAGGATGATTGACAAAGAACTAGGAGGAAAAAAAACTGGAAATGAAAAGAGTTAGTCACTTTGAAGCCTATAACGTATATAATGAGTAATTAAGATATTAATTTATTAACCTGTAGATTAGTAGAATTTGTTATTGGCCTTTCATCAAGTAGGGAGGCAGAAAGCACCTGTGTATTATTATGAGTGTCAAGAAATACATTCAAGTGTACAGCCATTTTATTGATCATTATCTACCCAGTTAGATTGCCGTATTGTCTAAAATGTATGACAATAGTATGGCAAGTTTGTTGCTATGATGACCTTCTCTGATAGAAAATTTCTATATCGACTTATTTTTAGAGTGTGATTCAAAGCAAGACTTAGTAGCAAAGCATCAAACATCAGATCAGCGACGTGGCTAGAATTAATCTCGCTCAGAACAAGTCAATAAACGGCACCCATAAAGTCGGTGTCCTTCCCAATTCTACTTAATTCATATTAATTCAAAGTTGTTATTCAAAACAATAACTTTAATATACTTTTAGGAAGTTTATTTTATGACAAATGGAAAACAGTTAAACATAAAATATACATTAAGTAATTATTAATATATTTACAAGTAAAGCAATACAAAAATGTATGAACACTTACTGAAGTGAAATCATTCTATGTTACTTTAAAAGAATTGTCGTGTTTATACCAATGTTTGACTATTTCTAAGAATAACTATGAACTTCGTTTTAAAGTTTGACATTTCTTACTTTTATCAATGCAAATGCATCAGTAATATCATCATAATTTGTTTTTAGTTTCTTCACATACACTACTGAGTTAGGTTAAAGCCAAGTCTTTCTTGATGCATTGAAGTTCTCAAATATGATAACATCAAATATAAATTGCTGAAAGATCACAACCTGCGGCTGACAATTGAAATTGCAATAGTGAGCACTACCTGAATAGCAACTCACAAATTTGAAAAACATTTTCATTTCCATATTGAACAATAACCTTGAGGAGTTTCTAATTTCTACAACTATAAACGTCTTGTTAACTTTTCAGACCGTCTTACAATCCAATAATTCTGCATAAAATTCAAATCCGTTTATATCGGTGTCATATAAAACTATACGAGATTGAGACAAGATACTATGTGAATGCTTCTGTTTACATTTGAATCAAGCAGTAATTCTGTGTCAGCTAAGAGAAATCCAAATTCTGGAACCAAGTCGTAGTGATGAGTAAATATTTCATACTTTTCATTGTATAGACGATCAATTGTAATTTCATTATTCTCATCATTTCTCGTTTTGAAGTTAACCGCCATCACTGACTCTTTCACAAATAATTAACTCCTTCTTTTGAAGCGTCTTTATATTTGACTATTCCATTCATCATATACTCCAGTTCAAATGAATAGCTGGTCAATAGTTCTTAACTGTTTAAAAGTTTATCTTGAAGGATCTCATCATAGTTCATAATATGACCTTGGAATTTGTTTTTAAATATGGACAATCTCCATAAGAATTTTATTCCAACAGTTAAGCAAATCCAGGAAATTAGAAGTTAGAATTTTATTTCATATTTGCCTCTTTTATGGGGAATTTAATTTTGATCATCAACCATGCTTTCAAAAAATCACTAAGACGTTAAATTATTCATGAACTGGCTTTGCAGTTTCGGTTTTGGAACGCCGTCGAATCTCAGATTCACATTTGTCAATTATTGGTACGGCATCTTTCAGCTTTTGCTGATTGAGAGTTGAACAGGAAAAGAATAAAGCGACTGACCTGTACTAAAAAATTTACCATAAATACATCATGGCTTCTAGCACGGACTCCAACCAAATTGAGAGAATGATTATCGCAATTTACAAAAATAGCTCTGCAATGCTTTTTCATTAAATCTCTGTTGAACATCACTTTTATAGCCAGCTACAACTGCATCATTGTCATAGTAATGAGATCGACAGTCTTCTAATGACATTTCGTCTTTTACATGTTGTTACTTCCACCCTGTTTGCAGCATCCTTTCGTTTTAATTGAATATACCAAAGAAAAAAAAAACCTCGCTTGTAAAAATAGTTTTCTCCTTAGAATCAATATCAACAAAACAAATCGTTTCTACTATTTTCTCTTGATGTGCTTGATCTGAAGTATAATCAAAGATGAGGCGAAAATATTTAGCCTCATAAATGTTGTGTAGCAGTTTCTAGTAAACAGAAGCCATCATTTGAGTACATTAATTCTGCTCCAATGGAAATAAATATGCTATTCTTTCGGGTTTGTTTTCCACATTACTAGTATGTTCGTTCATAACAGGATCAAAGCTTGCCAACAATTTTAATAACCCCTAAAACATTCCGGAAAAATTGCTTTCCTCTTCTCGACTATGGATTTCCTCCTGTCAACGCAAAGGTTGCTTTTGAGTTGCTAAAAAATTTATGCAATAAAGAATTCTATGTAGAACATCCCGCCATTTTCGTTTTTTCTTTGGATCTCTATGTCCTCTATTTTCTAAAACATTTCTTTGCATTTCTTTACGTTGGATTAAGCAGTATCGATGAGGCTTTTTATTTTGTTTCGGTTTTTTTTGTTGTTATTTTTTTAACTTTTTCGTGGATGCTAAACCTTTCCGGTGCATTCCAATGTTCGAATCCAATTTTTTTTTTAGGCTGAAATGGTATTTTGTGAGAATAGCAAACAACAAAAGCTAAAAAAGCTACTTTCTTCTCACGAGAATAAACAAGTTATGAACACCAAACTTCTCCACATCCAATTCCTAACATTCTTTGAAACCATCTTTCATTCTTTTATCGGTTTTGTATGAGAAATCCTTTATGATTCCTATAATACTTCGAACCGTTATAACTATTTCTGCTTGTAGAACGTGTTTATTTATATTCTCGCGCGCGTGTGTATGTGAGAGTTTGTGCATGCATGCATGTGTCTGTGTGTGTGGTGCAATTTTATTAAATACGAAGTAACCTACATTGCGATACTGACTTGCAGGCACTCTATGTAGGATGTGCTGCCTGTTTTAGTATCTTCTACATCTTGAAAGACATTATATTTCCCTTCTGATGGATTGATATCTAAGTCTACATTCAATTTTGATGCAATGAATCTTAGTGAAAGACTAAAGTGATCAAGAAACAAATTTGTAAACTTACTAAAAATGATTTAATTCCTTCTTCTAGCGCTTTTTGTATTTTCAACATTCTGATCCAGTCCGCTTCATTTTCACTACAGGCGATGTTCGCCATATGATTGAATATTCTAATGAAAGTAACACACCTGCACTCACACACCCATTTATACACACATAATAGATGCACAAACACAAATATATACACACATAGCTACATATGTATACAGACACACACATACACACACACACACACAAACATATATATATATATATATATATATATATATATATATATATATATATATATATATATATATATATATATATATATATATATATATTAACATAGGGTAAAAATCATATATTAATTCATATCGATTAATTACCAGGAAGCTAGCACATTTAAAGAATCAAAGAGATTCAGAAACAATATCTGCAATCTCAGGGGATTAAAGTATATTTTTATATATAACGTTGACCACTAACGTGGACATTCAATGTGCTAGAAATAGATCACATCTTGTGTCTACTAAGACCTAAATTGTTCTCAAAAACGAAATTTAACGGAATACCAAAGCGTAAGCGGGCAAGACATTTAAAATTACCTAAAAAATCATTATTAAATAGGGACCGGTTTCAAAATTAACAATCTTACCGACTGTCTGTTTCTCTTCAGCCTATTCGTAATGTAACCATAATCTTCAGAACCCTATACAAAATTGCCCACCGTCATAGGTGCACGTGTATGTGGTTCTGCTAATTACAGCTTAATGGTAAAATTCAAACGTCTTCGTTTTGGCGCGCTAATTCCAGGAATATGTCTGCAGAAAATATTTACTGCGTCGCATATATCCAGTTTGAGAACTTTGGTTATGGTTAATACATTAACATAGGGTAAAAATCGATTCTTTAAATGTGCTAGCTTCCTGGTAATTAATCGATATTAATTAATATATGATTTTTACCCTATGTTAATGTATTAACCATAACCAAAGTTCTCAAACTGGATATATGCGACGCAGTAAATATTTTCTGCAGACATATTCCTGGAATTAGCGCGCCAAAATTTTACCATTAAGCTGTAATTAGCAGAACCACATACACGTGCACCTATGACGGTGGGCAATTTTGTATAGGGTTCTGAGGATTATGGTTACATTACGAATAGGCTGAAGAGAAACAGACAGTCGGTAAGATTGTTAATTTTGAAACCGGTCCCTATTTAATAATGATTTTTTAGGTAATTTTAA
>NC_142929.1:104194950-104217450 GCF_046866305.1 Octopus bimaculoides
ACCGTTTCCTGTTGACCTTGGCATATTTCCTGTGTCCTTATGTTTACAAGGGGAGACAAGCACCTCCGCCCAGCTAAGCCTGCATCGAGAGACTAGTTTCTGAGTCTTTGCTCGTCATGAGGCTGTCAGATTAAGTTGACAGCATGCAACTACATTATCGTATCACTACTGCATAAATCTCTCAGAGAGATTTAGAAATGTATTATTTCTATTTTTGAAATCAGTGAATGTGTTTCACTAGAATTATTATATGTTTACAAGAGCTTGACAGGAATCTCCAACTAGCAGGCCATGCTACTCCAGATTGATGACGAGCAAAGACTCAGAAACTAGTCCCTGGATGCAGGCTTAGCTGGGTGGGGGTGCTTGTCTCTCCCTTGTAAACATAAGGACACAGGAAATGTGTCAAGGCCGACAGAAAGCGGTGCTGCTTCCTAGGGCTAAATAGCAGTAGTATTACTCCCTTCATGACACTGTCACATTAAGTTGACAGCATACAACTACTTTATATATATATATATATATATATATATATATATATATATATATATATATATATATATATATATATATATATATATATATATATATAAACAGAATGAGATTAAAAAATCCAAGGCTGTGAATAATTTTCAGAACATTTATAAAGAGGTCTTACAGCTGTTTCCGGGATATTTTATATATCCCTTCATCAGAGACGGTGCTAGAAAATGTTTAAGTAATAGTTATTATAGAGAAGATATGAAATACAGAGTGAAGTGGGGGAATGAAAACAAACGTGAGACACGTAAAGATATTGTATTTTCAGTGCCATTATTTAAGCAGAATGGTGTATATATAAGTTTCCTGTACCTTGTGTGTGAGCTCCAGTGGTGTTTATAATTGTCATTCCAAGCATAGAGTCTTGTAAACGGTGTATCATACATACATACATACATACATACATACATACATACATACATGCATATCATGAGCCACCATCTTGAAATTAAACACAAGGAGTGACTGTATTATCACTGATAGAATACAGTATCGGAGAGGCATATTCCAACATATTCCATACATGACGACCGCTCCATCTTGACAGACGATAGCCATCCCATCAACAATCCACACATATCATCACGCAGCACAATCACTTCGTTGGTGAGCCCTCAAGTGACTTTGAAGTCCGGCTGCTGAGCGACAAGGTCTACAGCACAGATGACAAATGTTCAAGCCTCTTGATCCTTGCTCGCTGGTACCTGATTCTAAGGAAACGCCTCTGTGAACCAGCATATGTCTCTTAAGTCCGGGTATTGTTTTACAAACCTTGTGACATATGCCACAGGTCGCAGAAGGCGGTTGGTATTTAGGGTGTCTGGAATTTCTACCCTCATGTGTTTTCATGTGATTCACATATCCTGCTTTTGACAGAAGAACGCGATCACATACAGTACACATCCTATACTCTCCATTGATTACAATTTTTCCCTTTCGACAGGCCCGCTTAAGCTCAAGTTGCTGAAGCATCTTTTCCTCCCAGACATCACAGCTCGTCCTGACAACAGCTCTCCACTTGCTTTGATCCAGAACATCTCCTTCCCAATCACTTTCATTCATATCTAGTTTTTTTAGGTTTTGTTTAATGCAATCTTTATACCTCTTTCTCGGTTTCTGCCGCGGTCGCTCACCAGAGCTGAGCTCACCATAAAATAAGCGCTTCGGCAAACGATCATCTTTCATTCTAATTACATGCCCAGTCCATCTCATTTGGGCCAGGATAATATGCTTTTCAATTGAGCTACAGTGCGCCCTGCGCAAAACCTCTTCATCTGCTACGAAACTCTTCCATTTTACTCCTAGGATGCGTCTTAGGCACTTTTGATGAAACCTTTCTAGCATCTTTACATGACGCTTGTAGGTGGTCCATGTTTCGCCCGAATAAAGAAGTGCAGTCAATACACACGCTTTGTAGATGCTGATTTTTGTCTGCAGGGAGATATCTCTATCAGCCCATACTCGCTTTTCAAGCTTTCCAAATGCAGCACTTCCCTTCGCTATTCGATGGTATATTTCTGCATCAAGACCACCATCCCTTGACAGTGTGGTTCCAAGGTAAACGAAGGTGTCAATGACTTCTAGTCTTGTTCCATTCACGAAGATGTTTGGTTCAGTGTATATTTGTCCAGGTGTGGGGGTAAACATTACCTTGGTTTTTCTCAGACTTACTGTGAGTCCAAAATATGTACATGCAGTGGAAAATCTATCCATTAAATGTTGCATATCTTCCTCTGTATGTGCCAGCAAGTCAGCAGCATCAGCATAGAGCAATTCTCTGACAAGTACTCTGAAAACCTTTGCCTTACATTTAAACCTGGTCAGATTAAATATGCTACCAGATGTCCGGAATCTGATTCCAATTCCCCTGTTACAATCCTCAAATGCATACCAAAGCAATGTGGCAAAATATATAGAGAAAAGTGTAGGGGCAGGAATATCTCCCTGTTTTACACCGTTGTCCACTGAAAATTCATCAGATAGATTACCATTAAAAACTACCTGAGCTTTCATGTTGCTGTGCAATTTCTCGAAGAGGCTCACAAAATGTGTCGGGCAACCAAGTTTGCACAAAACAATCTACAGTGCGTCCCTGTTTACCGTGTCAAATGCCTTAGTTAGATCTATAAAAACCTGGTATAGTGGCATTTGTTCCTCTAAACATTTCTCCTGAACCTGCCTTGCAGAAAATATCATATCCATCGTTCCCCGCTCGGGTCTGAAACCACACTGTTCCTCAGGAATCACATGTGGACACACATTCTCCACGAGACGTTCTAACATGATCCTCGAAAGTATCTTCCCAGTATGTGCCAGGAGAGTTATTCCTCTGGAATTACCACACACTGATTTGGGTCCCTTACCTTTGTATATAGGGATTAGAATGCCGTTTATCCATTCCTGTGGCACAGAGGACTCAGTCCAAACTTGACACAACAGGCTATGAATTTCGGAGGAGATGTGATCCCCACCTGCTTTCAGAATTTCAGCTGGAATACCATCCAGCCCAGGAGCTTTGTTGGATCTCAGTTTCCGTATTGCCAGTTTTACTTCTTCAATGGAAGGCGCATCGTCCATGTGTTGCATTATCACTCTTTGGGGGATATTATTTATGACATCCATGTTCACTACAGATGGATTATGGAAAAGTTCCGCAAAATGCTCCCTCCATCTGCTCATTATTCCAGGAGGATCCTTAATAACCTCATTTCCGTCTTTTGATTTCAAGGGAACATACGTTGAGGACTGCGGTCCAAAAGCTTGTCGCAATAAGCCGTACAAGTTTTTAATGTCTTTCCTTTCATAAGATGCCTGTATTTCCTCAGACAAATTACTCCACCAGGTATCTTTGAGCCTCCTTAATTCCTTTTGCAGTTCTGCTTTCTGCGCTCTGTATACCTTTTCTAGTTTTTCTTTGCCCTTAATGTTTGGGTTAAGAAGTTTTTCATAAGTAGACCTCTTTGTTGCCAGTAGCTCATTTACCATTGCATCATTGGAGTCAAACCAATCTCTATGTTGTCTCCTCTTAAAACCCAGCACATCCACTCCAGCCTTATATAATCCTTCTCGAAAAGATTGCCATGAACCTTCAAAATAAATATTACTGCATCTATCCCGAAATAGCTGTGAGACCTGTGGCTGTTTAAGTTGTCCTACATCAATTTTTAGGGGGACTCGCACACCTGTACTGCGCTTTCTTGTACGAACCCTGAATTTGAACTTAGCCCTAACCATTTTGTGATCAGTATCACAATCAGCTCCTCGCAATACTCTGAGACTACACAAATCCTGTAGGTCAGATTTCCGAGTTAATACAATGTCAATCATGTGACCTTGCTTTGATCTTGGATGAATCCAGGTGACTTTATGTTTCAGCTTATGGTGAAAAAATGTGTTCCCAACAGCCAACCCTAGTTCAGAGCACATTTGTAGCAGGTGTAAACCATTTTTGTTCACCTTACCTATTCCATACCGCCCAAGTACATTCCAAGCACTATTGTCCCTGCCAACACGTGCATTGAAGTCGCCGAGCACAACCAACTTCTCATTCAGAGGGACTGAGAGGATACTACTTCTAAGTTCCTCATAGAATGCATGGATATTTTCTTCATTTGCTGAGAGTGTGGGAGCATAGATGGAGAAAACAGTCACAAAGCGTCCACAAGAGAGAGGGATCCGGAGTTTCATCATACGGTCATTTATACTTTGTGGTTGTTCTAGGTCTTTCAGTAAATTACTTCTAATTGCAAACCCAACACCACCCTCCCTTTTCTCTCCCTTTGGCCTCCCAACCCAGAATACTGTGAAGCCGGTTGCTCTTTCAACAAAATGATCTTCACCTGAACATCTTGTTTCAGATAGAGCTGCAATATCAACATTAAGACGTCTCAGCTCCTTAGTTACTAGAGCTGTTCTTCTTTCAGGCCTATCCGCTCGATCCAAGAGAGTTCTCACATTCCAGCATGCCAAGTTAAGTAAAACCTTTTTCCTCGCATACTTTTTATTATTGCTTATATTTCTTCGTTCGTTCCTGCTATATTGAACCACCGTTAGCCGCAGTAAACTAACCAGCAGAGTGCGGACAGACAATTTTTAATGCACCTTTTCTAGCACCTTCCCAGTATATCCAGGTGAGCAGTGTTCTCCTTAAAAGGGCTGCACAGACACAGGATTCTCCACCGAAAACAGCCCCTGTCCATGAAGACATGTTAGCGATGTTAAGATAAGAACCCTGCCGCCTTATGTGCAGATTTGTAACTGTATGCTTCCAACCGGTCAAGTCTGCATACGTCACCACTCCTCCATCGCCACAGGACTTTTCTCTCCTCCTTTCTTCTTTCTTCCTCTCCTCTCTTGCCCTTCTCACTCCTTTTTCCTTCCTCCCCCCCCCCCATCCATCCTTCCTCCTCCTCTCTCTCTCTTTCTTTTCCCTAATTTTTTCTCGGGTCATACTAAGATGACTGTGATTTGACAGTGTTTTGTCTTGTTGGGGACATCTGTACTTCATTGGATTTTAGTGACAAAATAGTATAATCCAGTGACAAGCGAGAGCAAGATGACTAGTACTAAGTTGACTGCAGGTTTTATATCAGAGTATTCTCTCCTAGGCTTTTCCTCAAAAGGAGACTGCAAGCCAGCAGTGGTAGATCAATTTGAATTCGGAGTTTTATTCTCCTATACTGGTTGTCCCAACCACGACCTCATAAAAAAAAAAAATTTTTTTTTTTTAAATTAATAAAAAAAAAGAGCCCAGTCTGCTCCCACAGAAGTCATGGACCTGGTTTTATGTCGGAGTGTCCTTCTCCTAGAAGAGTTGCCTTCACTTGGCTAATGGGCCTCGTCTACCCCACATATTAAAAAAAAAAAAAATACATAGAAAATACATAGAAAAGTCAATATAAAAGATGTAGATATGAAAGGAGAAAAGTAAATGCAATGGAGATACATATAAAATATAAAATATATATTTAAAAAAACGATGTGTAAAAAACACATAAATACGATGTGTAAAAACACATAGATACATAAAAAGTAGTAAATATAAAATATATAAAAAGTAAATATATATAAAAAATAAAAATAAAAAAATTTTAAAAAGTAGTAAATATAAGTATAAAAAAAAATTTTTTAAATATACATATATATATATATATAAAGAAATGCATATAAAAATATACACACACACAGCACAGCACAACAACACGCGCACACAGAATTTAAACACACACAGAAACAAACATTGTTGGGTGGACGTTACTACACAGTAGTTCTTACGTCCTTTCGACGAGTCTTATTTTTCATCCCGCAGGATGCCAACAATCATCCTCCTCACCAAGCGAGCTTGGTGGGGTTGCCAGTTTAGTCGCCGACGACCCGACCATGAGACAGGTTGTACTGGATTACATGTTACCAGTAGCGCTCAGGAATACTTATAAGAGCGACCTGACACATACATACATACATACATACATACATACATACATACATACCCTGTTGTTTATGTTAAAATTCTAATGGATCTAGGTTAGAAACCGGCTCTTTCCCTGTTGGTATGCAATCTTGAAATAAAACTGAATAATGACATACATACATACATACGTGGTCTGGTCAATAAGTATCCGAACTGTTGCCATAGCAACGTAGCTACAGATTGGTAGAGATTGACCTTGAACTCTGCTGTGCGTGCACACTAAGTTTTAACGTTCTAGCTCACTTCCGCTGTTGGAAGGAACTTGAGTAGCGTGTGAGCGTCGCATTGACCATAACAGAGGCAGTGGAGCAGCGACTCTGCATCAAATTTTACCAAAAGCTTGGTAATATCTGCTCAGAGACCTACGTAAAGTTGCAGAAAGTGTATGGAGAAGAGTGTATGAGTCGCACACAAGTGTACGAGTGGTTCAGATGTTTCCAAGATGGCCGAAAAAATGTCGATAGTGACGAACGTTCTGTGAGACCCGCAACCAGCAGAACTGAGAAAAACATTGCAGATGTGCGTGCAGCTATTAGAGGAAATCGTCGAATCACCATCTGTGAGTTATCAGAGGATGTGCAGATTAGTTACGGTTCAGTTCAGTCCATTATCACTGAAGATTTGGACATGAGACGCGTGTCTGCCAAGTTTATGCCAAAACTGCTTTCAGCTGACCAAAAAGACACTCAGTTTTCAGTTGCACAAGATCGCCTTGATTGTGTCGAGAACGATGAAAACGTTTTAAAAATGGTCATAATGGGTGATGAATCGTGGGTCTATGGAAGACCTCAGCCTCTCCGAGACCGATGAAAGCACGAATGAGTCGAGGCAATGTGAAGACGCTGTTGACTGTTTTCTTCGACTACAAGAGGGTTGTTCATTTTGAGTATGCTCCACCTGGTCATACAGTAAACTAGGAATAACTACCAGAACGATTTGCAGAATTTGCGGGATGCTATTCGTCGGAAAAGCCACAACTGCATGCGTTCGGTGCATGGCAATTGCTCCATAACAGCACACCTGCCCATTCACCGCAGCTTGTGCAGCAGTTTTTGGTTAGACACAGCATTCCCCAGGTACGACAGCCACCGTATTCCCCAGATCTCGCCCCTAGCGATTTTTTCCTCTTTCGAAATATCAAATTCCACTTGAAAGGAAGATTTCAGGAGGCCAAGGAAATCAAAGTGAATGCGACGGGGCAGCTGCTGATTATCCCAGAAAACGAGTTCCAAGAATGCTTTCATCGATGGGAACAGCGCTGGGTTAAGTGTGTAGCTTCCGAAGGGGACTACTTTGAAAAAGATTAGATGTCAAATTGGTTCGTGTTGTAGTTTTGTTTTTAATGATCAGACTACGTACGTACGTACATACATACATATTGATCAGACCTCATACTTACGTACATATATACATACATACTTAGGTCACAAGGTGATGTGTGTGTGTGTGTGTGTGTGTGTGTGTGTGTGTGTGCGTGCGTATGTGTGTGCGTGCGTATATATATATATATATATATATGTATATATATATATATATATATATATATATATATACATATATACACTGTGGCACATAAATATACATAAGTTTACATACATACATACATACATACATACATACATATATATACACACACACACGCACAAGCACACACACACGCACACACACATACATACATATATATATATATATATATATATATATATATATATATATATATATATATATGGCGGATCGATAGTCAGTCTGACAGATTTATATGTTGATAGACAGACAGTGTGACAGCTCAATAAACAAATGTCGTAATGGACAGAAGAGAAACCAAAGAAACAAATAAACAACAGAGTGATCTAGGGAAAACAAGACAGGCAGGACAGGAAAACAGATTGCCATATAAGCATAAGTAGCAAATGAAATTGATAAGTAAATCAATCGACCTTACAATAAATAAAACTGTCTCTCGTGATGATACCAATCAGTAACAGTCAGCGGCCTATAACCTAATCGATATATTTTACAACATTACCTTAAATTAAACTTCGTAACATTATAAAACATGGGGGGGATGAAATAAACCTTCTTAAGTTGTTCATTTCGGAGTTGTGTATGGCATAAGCTCGTGCTTTCTGTATTTGGTAGATAGTTGAACGTTGTAAGGAAGATAAAGCGGTCCGGTTTCGATTCTCAGCTTTCCGGTTATTTTTACTTCATATCATATTGATATTAAACATTATATCCATCTTGGTATTTAAATCATTTGAACCTTTCACTGGAGGAGTAACTGAGTTTCTGAATTGGTTTCAAATGCTGACCCAAATCAAATAATTTAATTTGACCTAATGATGTCTTTGGGAAAAGTATATCTTCAACTATATTATCCAATGAATCTGTTATACCATAATACATCCAGGTCAACATTACCTAACGCATCATTTGATTTGAAAGAGATTTTGCTGCTACTTGGAAGTGATGACCACTTCGTCTTTTTTATATCAGAAACTACATAATTCAATGTTTCCTTTTTTTAAGAAGACAGGGTGACTTTGCAGGAGATTTGACTGTTCATTTATGCAGATGGAGCATTCATGTAATGCTTCTTTGTTGACTCTAAACTGTTAATGTCTTAAACCCTGGGAATAACATACAGATCTAACAGTCAAAGGCTTGTGATTTCTTTCTAGTTACTCTGGAGCTGCTCTGTTAGATCAGAATTTCAATCTTTTGGTTGTCAGAGTTATATTTTCTCTCTGTGGTTATAACCACAAAGCTATTTTATGATGACTCTGAATATATGCTTTCCTATATGGAATGTACTAATTCATATGTTCTATAACTTTTACATAATTCTCTTTGTAGTTTCTTATATCTTTATTGGAAAGAGGTTCTAAAGTTCACTGGTTTGTATTTTGACACCGGTGATACATTTTATCACTCAAAGACCCTTTTCCTTCAATTGTCTCGACAACTTAGCTATAAATAGGTAGTATTTCTGTTCACACATACACTCTTTACAACAGAAACACTTGGACATAAAAATCCAAAGACAATACATAATTGCAAATGTCTGTTCGCACAAACGTCTTGATTGATGTAAGTTGGTAGCGTGGTTCAATGTTGTAAGTAAGTGTAATGCTTTATGACTGAAATTATTTTTCTAGCTTGCAGTGCTGGTTTCAAATCTTCGTTATTCAAGTATATCCTCACACGTAATATTATATGAATCAAAGTATTTCGCGGTGCTAGAACATCCTTATACATAATAGACAATACAGATTACATTTTCCTCTTAAAATATTCATAGAAAATCTCATAAATATGGTGATAACATTTTTAAAAGCACACAATCAAGCCTATCTCTATGCACAATCTATATTATGGACACAAGTCTGAACATGAAGTTATTTGTTGAACTCAGTCTTAACTCGAAGCTCTTGCCTAGCATCCTCTCACCTCACTCGCTTTCTCTTCTATTCTTTTCTCACCTGACATCTTCTTGTCTCAGCTCACCTAACGACAGTAGTAGCAGCTAGGTTTATTGTTATGTTAAACTGATTGCAGTATGTGCTAAATGTTGTTATCAAATGTCTATCCAACCACGAAATTTGTTTTAAGTGGCAATGTCTGACAGGTTTTGCATTTATATGTACATTGTGTATAACTGTATGTATTTTTACGTGACTTTTTTTTAAGTAGGGAGATATTCTTGTTGCTATTTAGCTCCAGGCTGGCTCTGGACCTATGGTCAAAGGGATTCCATTTGTGACCATCCTACCTTTTTTCGGGTATAATGCACTCTCAGACCCTCCATTGTGCAAGACGGTAAAGTGCATTTTATGACGGCAAAGTGAGATTTCAGAGATATTTGACTGTTATTTCTATTCAGTCAGGTGACCAAGTAGAGGCTCTATAACGAGAGGGAGAGTAAATGAAAGAGAGAAAAAATGTTAACAGAATTGCTGTTAAACGGAAGTGAGTCAATCAATATATGAAATTTGTGTCTTTACGTATCTTTATCAACGTCTACATAAGCGTATGCGCTTTATATGTACTGTGGATGTGAGAAAGAAAGAGAAAAGAGAGAAAGGTGGATAATAGAAAATGAGTGGAGAAAGCGAAGGAGAATTCTAAGCTAGATTTGAGGAATTGGATCATCAACTCCACACTGCAAAACCTAAACGCATCCCGTGTTGTCAGGTCTCTCAGATACTGTCCAGCCATCACGATGATAAGAAAAGTACTTAACATAAAATACATATAAATCTTAGCTCTCGTCCATTATTGATACATCTATTTAGCTACTACATCATCCAGCTATCTACACTAAATAGTTTCCATTCACACACCCACACAAACACACACACTTACATGCATACATACATGCACATACGCACAAACAAACATACACGTACATATATATCCATACACGCATACACATACTTAATCCTGTTCAAAAACAAGTTTGTATATCAATCAAGCAACGCATCCGGGATTTTGCTCTCTCAAAATCTTCTCCTCGCCTTAACGACAATGATACAAATAGTGCTACTGCTACGACTACCACACTCAATACTATAGATACTAACACTACTACTACTATAAGCATGACTAGTATAAAACAGCAGTATTAAAATATTAAACCTCATGTTTCCTTTAAAATTACAACGGAGAAAAAAAACTTGGCTATTAACTGGTCTGGTCCTCATTGTCTAAGCAACCAGCTATTCCAGATTTATGAAGGGTTTCTAGTTCAAACTTTCAGCAGGATCTGACGGACTCTTGAGAATCACAATTCATATAGCTGGGACCAAATTGTCAAAACTACATATTCGTCTAATCATTGTAGATACCAACAGCCATCCCGCCGGTTTAAACTAAATTACTACTACTATATTACTACTACCACTACTGCTACTACTACTACTAATACTACTACTTCTGCTACTACTACTTAATCTTATTCTACTGCTGCCAGTTTGGTGTTGTTAATTTTATTACTTTACGCACGTTGTATGGAAGTGTTAATTTTCTGGAATAGCACAGTATTGAAATATATTCATCGGCTCCTGCGGACTTTTTCTTAACAGCAACAACAACAACAGTATTAATAATAATAATAATAATAATAATAATAATAATAATAATAATAATAATAATAATAATAATAATAATAGTTACTTTAGTTAGCTCGTGGTAATTGTTGCGAGAGTTAATAAGATAAAAGCACAATGCCATGATTGCTCACACATTCTTAACATAGATCAAACACATCTATCCACACACACACACACACACACACACACACACACACACACACACACGTTTGCATGTATATTTTCATGTGTGTCTATATATGAATTTCCACGGACGTTCTTACATGAATATATTTTTAGGAACATAGCCCTTAGCCAACAACTGCAAAATCCTTCGTTGCACGGTGAAACCAAAAACGTAGAAGCAGAGAAGCAACAAAAGCAAAGACCCCTGTTTCCATTGCCACCACCACCACAACCACAACAACAATAACAATGACAACAACAACAATAATGACAACAAGGATACCAAGTACAACAGTAAAGACGATGGTTAACGTAACAAATTTCCATGATTCAGTGAAAACGTTTTGCCCACTGATTAAATATCATGTTACGGATGAAGGCGAAGTACATGTTCCGTGGTTTTTTGGTGCCCTTATCCTTGGAATATTTTTAGGGGGCATCTTTGCTATAATTCTAGCTCGACAGTACAAAAGTAAACTGCATTGGAAAAAGGTAGGTCCCTTTCTACTTTTGGATAACGCTTTAATAACTTGTTTTTGTAGTTATTCACATTGTACGTGTGTACATATATATATATATATATATATATATATATATATACATACATACATACATACATACATACATACATACATATAAATATTTAAGTTTGTATATATATATATATATATATATATATATATATATATATATAAGTATTGGGTCATCCCATAAATAATGCGGTTTTTTTATACTTCTATTATTTTTCAGAATTAAGATAATCAAAATTCTTTTTTAATCTAAAATATATTCTCCTTCATTTTCTACAATGCTCTTCCACCTATCCGGTAGACTTGCCAAGCCCCTCTTCCAAAATTCACTCGTCTGTAACGAAAAATACTCCTCCAGAACTGTTCTGATCTCGTCTACAGAATTCATATTTTTTCCGTCCAAATGATTTTGAAGACTACAGAATAAATGATAATCAGAAGGCGAAATGTCTGGCGAATATGATGGGAGAGGCATCGTTTCCCATTTAAAATGCTCCAGCCTTTAGAATGTCGTCCTCACTGAATGTGGCCCAGCATTATCCTGATGGAAGAACACCTTTCGTCTTGTAACCAAAGATGGTCTTTTTTCTTCTAGCGCTTATTGAAGCCGCTCAAGCTGCTAGCAGTAGATCTGTTTTGTTATTCTTTGGTTTGGGTTTAAAAGTTCAAAGTGGACTAAACCTTTCATAACCCACCAAACAGATAACAACACTTTACGTGGGTGAAGACCTTCTTGAGCCTGGAGTACCGGTGTTTCTCCTTTCTCTAACCATAGTCTTAGGTGCTTGACATTTTTATAGAGAATCCATTTCTTGTCACCAGTCATTATTCGGTCCAAAAAAGGTTCATTCGTGAGACGTGACAGCAAAGAAGAGCACACATTCACTCTCTGCGTGCGATTAGACTCGGAAAGTTTATAAGGAACCCATTAACCGAATTTGTTGACTTTTCCGAGGGCACGCAGGTGTCGATGAATGGTTGAATGACCCAATCCAAGCTTCTCTGCTAGTTCCTCAACAATTATGATGGTATTTTGTTCTACCAGAGTTTGCAGAACGTCCTCATCGGACTCTGCAGATCTTTCAGGACAAGGCTCGTCTTCTAAGCTGTAGTTTCCGGCTCGGAAATATAGAACCACCGTTGACACTGATTTACGCTTATTGTCCGATTCCCATATACTGCATTAATATTTCTCGCACTTTCCGTTGCATTGTTGCCTTTATTGAACTCATAGAGCAAAATATGCTTCTTTGTCACTTTCATTATAGCTTTGAAAAAATGACACTTAAAATCGAACTGCACTCTTCAAGACTTGCACTAAGAATAAGTCCAAGGTAATATTACTACTTGTTTTTATAGCAAGTTGATCCAGGTAGTTTATCCCGCCACTCTCCCACTTTTATTTATTGGATGACCCAATATATATATAAACTGGCACTGCGTCGGTTATGACGACGAGGGTTCCATTTGATCCTATCAGCGGAACAGCTTGCTCGTGAAATTAGCGTGCAAGTGGTTGAGCACTCTACGCACATGCATACCCTTAACATAGTTTTCAGTGACATTCAGCGTGACACAGATTGTAACAAAACCGGCCCATTTGAATTACAGGTACATAGCCACCTTCGTTATTATATATGTGTGTGTGTGTGTGTGTGTGTGTGTGTGTGTGTGTGTGTGTGTGTGTGTATGTATATATACATACATGTATATATGTATATACATACTTTTTTCATGTATATATGTGTATATGTGTGAGTGTGTCTATGTGTGTAAGTGTTTGTTTGTGTGTGTGGGTATGTGTGTGTGTGCGTGCGTGTGTGGGTGTGTGTGTGTGTGTGTGTGTGTGTGTATGAATATATAAATATATTATTTACAGAAAATTAATTATATGGCCGATCAGAGAGTGACCAATGGTTTCGCGGCAATAAAGCACTTAGACTAATAGACAACACGTCAAACTCGTTGTGGACATATAACTTCTCTTCAAACCTGAGATAGAAAACAGATAAACCCAGTTAATTACTAAACAAAAGAATATTATATATTGTCTGGACCTTAAACAGGGCGAGTTTTCGGCCTTAGATCTGTCTGGTCAGCAAATTTTTCTGGCCCTAACCGACGAACGAGGAATCTCTTTCCTCAGTTTGTTTCCAGTCCACAAAATATTTTTTAAAGCCCTAATCAACGAACGGGAAATCTCACGCCTGCAGAAGGTAGTGTTTAAAATGCGGACAAGGGCTATAGATCTCATTTCTGAAGTTTAAAGGGTCTCCGATTCGAGCGAGTCTTTAAGGATCCTTGCCTGCTCTGCTATGCAAAGCTTACATCGTCCGCTCCCGTTTATATAGGACCCCGGTTGCTCTATGAGCCTCCATTTAATTCAGTATGGAGTTCTTTCATCTCTAAGGCGTCACACGTGGCTGGTCAGGGACATGACGTAATGTATATCCGGAATCCTGGTTGCACAGGCGTCGCTTAAAGGCAGTTCCGACTGAACTGATGTATCTCTAAACTTGAGTGCTGGTTAGGTTATGACATTCTGGTGTTTCTTCCGTTGGCCACAAGCTTGATATTGTTGCTGTTGTTGTCGCTGCCGTCGGTGCTGTTATCACAGGGTGTATTTCCGCTGGCACGCGTAGAATTGCCTGTGACTGCGAAGTCTCGACCAAATAGGCCAGCATTGGACAGATGATGGCATAGCTGGCCGAAACTTCGAAGTCATTGTCATTACTATTCTTGTTAAAGAATAATAAATGTGTACACTACCAACTGCATTGAGCAATCCTGTTTTAATTTTAACATAAAAACAAACACTAATAGATAGATAGATAGATAGACAGACAGACAGACAGACAGATAGATATACATATATCTGTATATATATATGTATGTATGTATGTATGTATGTATGTATGTATGTATCATAAAGCTGGGGAACAACAACGATACTAATTGTAATCTTTTCCGCTAAAAGCACAAGCCTGAAATTTTGTTGGAGGAGATAAGTCGATTACATCGACCCCAGTATTTCACTAGCACTTAATTTATCGATACTCAGAGGATGAAAAGCAAAGTCGACCTTGGCGAAATTTGAACTCAGAACGTCAAGGCTGATGAAATGCCTCTAAACATTTCGCCCGGCGTGCTAAAGATTCTTCCAGCTCACCGCATTAACAACAACAATAATAATAATAATAATAATAGCAATAATAATAATAATAATGGTTTCAAATTTTGCCACAACGGTAGCCATTTGGAGGGAGGGGATAAGTCGATTACATCGACCCCAGTGTTCAACTGGTACTTAATGTCGACCTCGGCGGAATTTTAACTCCGAACGTAGCAGTAGACGAAATACTGCTAAGCGTATCGCCCGGCGTGCTTACGATTCTGCCAGCTTGCTGCCTTAACAATAATGATAAGAAGAAGAAGAAAAAGAAGAAGAAGAAGAAGAAGAAGAAGAAGAAGAAGAAGAAGAAGAAGAAGAAGAAGAAGAAGAAGAAGAAGAAGAAGAAGAAGAAGAAGAAGAAGAAGAAGAAGAAGAAGAAGAATCCTTTCTATTATAAGCACAAGGCCTGGTATTTGGATGGGGTAAGAGTCTAGTCGATCACATTGACCCCAGTACTCAACTGGTACTTATTTCATCAACTACGAAAGGATGAAAAGCAAAGGCGACTTCGACGAGCTTGGCCGAAGTGGAAAGTACCTGTCTTCAGCCCTTTCAACGGCGTCTAGCACGCAACCTATTTTACCGTAGCCTCGATGGAGTCGGCTCACAGCCGGATCCGTCCTACACACAACAGTAGATGTTCGACATAACTTCAGCAATGCTCGAGCACTGTACCATTGTGGATGAAGGCACTTTAATGTTCCCTGGTAGTGCCAGGCTACTAATGTCTGTAAGTTATCCATGAACCCTAACCCGAAGTCCTCCCGAGAAGAACAGCTAGTTGATTTCTATTGATGTCCAGGCCTTCCCCTTCCAGGTCGTCGCTTTAATCCTCTGTACAGTGCCAGTGTGGAACTTCCACCAGCTGCATTGCCCGACTGGCAGAGGGCTGCGAGCTCCTAACGTCACTCATTCTTTCTCGAACTACGCTTGGTCCAGGACTGCTGCTCTGTTAAACAGACGAACTTCAGAGAAGCATGTCTAACAAACGTCGATTACACTAGTTCTCTGTCAAGGAAACAACAACAACAAAAACAATAGCAATAATAATAATAATAATAATAATAATAATAATAATCAATACTGAAAACAGAGCTCAATGCTAAAAACAAGATAATAGGTATTAACACTTTAGCCGTCCCAGTTATAAGTTGGTAGGTAGGTAGGTAGGTGGTAGGTAGGTAGGTCGCTGGTAGGTAGGTAGGTAGGTAGGTAGGTAGGTAGGTAGGTAGGTAGGTAGGTAGGTGGTAGGTAGGTAGGTAAAATATTTATTTTTTATTGCCCACAGGGGACTAAACATAGAGGGGACAAACAAGGACATACAAAGGGATTAAGTCGATTACATCGACCCCAGTGCGTAACTGGTACTTATTTAATCGACTCCGCAAGGATGAAAGGCAAAGTCGACCTCGGCGGAATTTGAACTCAGAACGTAACGGCAGACGAAATACCGCTAAGCATTTTGCCCGGTGTGCTAACAATTCTGACAGCTCACCGCCCTAGGTAGGTAAAATAATGAATGGCTCTGTGCTGTAGTGTCTATGTGATAACATTTTGCCTCTATTCTAAGACGTGTATCACAAGAGAAATATACTGTACGAACCCACGAGGAAACATGTAGATAGTCGTTTAACATACAAGAAATATCAGCCTCAAATCAACGTCAAATCGCAACATAGAGACTTAAAAACGAAAAGTAGGACAAGTTCTAAAACGACAGATAGAATAGTTTTGCCAGAAATGTGTTTGATTATAGGCTGACACGAACACAGCTGGCTGGGGAATAAGCAGCAGTATATATTTGCATATTTGGTGTGATTAGTTGAGGGAATTATCTCATTTCATTCACAATATCTTCATACTGTGGAAGAAAGAATTTGTTTTCACCTTGCAAGCAAGCTTCAATTGCATTGAGGGAAAACTCAGAAGTTAATGATCAGAAATTATTTGCCAAGAGCGTGGTACAAACGTCTCCGGTTACGCAATAATATTATATTAGCAGTGTTGTTGCATAATTATTTCGTAAATGAGATATTAGCCTACCGATTCACATGTCTCGAAATTAAATCTACATTATACATGTCAGTGTCTCTGGGGAGATCTCGTGGTAAATGTTGTCAATACACTAGCGAACGACAGAGCCTCTACGTCGTGGCTTGATTTGCTGGAGTTTGCAACTAAATCACCCTACTGTCTTAAATAAAAGATTAAGGGCATGTTAGATAGAGACGGTAATGGTTAGAAAGCCTTTGATTATAGGTCGTCAGCTCAATCAGACTGACCTAAGGCTAAACTGCAACAATGAAGTGTTGTCTACAGGATTCATCACTTATAGACAGAGGCTATTTCTAATCATGAATTTAAAGAAATGACCGTGTAGCCTGATGGATAAGACATTGAACAAACTATTCATAGTCCGTGAGTTCAAATCTACTCGTGTCTCATGTATGCATATGCATGTATGTGCGTACACGTGTATAGATAGATAGATAGATAGATAGATAGATAGATAGATAGATAGATAGATAGATAGATAGATAGATAGATAGATAAAGTGAATCAAAGAAAAACAAACTGTGGTTCTACAGACCTATCTCGGCTTTTCCTCTCTATTCACGGTCGTCTTTAGCGTTCATGTTGCCCGGAGATCGGTGAAAGTAGGGACCAGATGAAAGATTATGGTAGATATAATCAACTGAAACTTTTGAATGTGATACCCCAACATGGCCACTGTTTAATGATTGAAACCAGTAAGATAAAGAAAGATTATTTTGGGATTACTTTTTGTTGTGTTGGTCACAGAGGATTCAATGACAAAAGAATATATATCATTCTTAACACTATATGATTTATGCTATGAATTGTTTAATTTTTTCTTTCCATCTGTTTCAGAGAAATTCGGAAGAAGATGGTTACTTAAACGAAAGCAAGCCCCTGGTAATGAAAAGTGAAATAAATATACAGCCTCAGGTAGAATCACAAACTACCATTATCCTCTAAGCTTCCAATTTAACTCATACAGCAAATTCTGGGTGTTAATGTATACATTAACCTCAGATTCAATCAATATTTTTCGTTTCTATATGATCAATCCTATCTGTAATTAATTTATTTATATTTGCATAATTACATAATTAATTACTCACTTTTCATTTCAGTTTCAATTTAGTTTGAAATTCTTCAATACACGTTTTAAGTGATTTTGTCTGGTCTTATTCCAATCAACGTTGACACAATTAAATCACATTAAACTATTCGTGTTATTAACAGAGTTTTTCTGATTATGCCTATCAAGTTTATGAAAGTCTTCACTGTATATGTGTGTTTGTGTTTAGTACACACAAACACTCATATATACATGCATATACACACTTGAATGCAATAACACGCGCTCCGTCACATACAAACACATGCGTTTCTCTATATATCTTACTCGAAGAAGGAAATGCAGTATTCATAATCTTCCTATGAATTTCTGAATAGAAGGATATGTTCATCTGAGATTAAAACGGTTAATGTTCCGTGTACTTCACTAAGTGTAACATTAAGAAGTGTATTCTCCCCAAGATTCCTTACATGAATACTAGTGTTCTTCGGTGGTCCTCCAACTTGGTTATAAAGGTGGTGGTAACGGAGGAGGTAACGTTGGTGAGAACAGTGAGAATGTAGATAGATAGATACGTCTGCGGCTGTGATGGGTCTTTCATAACACTCTGCTTCTCTTGCCAAGAGTCGTGGCAGGCCATGCAGGTAGGCGCTAAAGTTCACCCTACTTTCACCCTCCGAACAGTCGGGCAAAGTGCTGATGAAAGGCCTCACGCATCCTTTCGGGCTCGAGTAATTCGCGCCCCTGTTCATCTGTCAGAAACCTAATGGTGGCTTTGTTCCCTCGTTGTGCCTCCGCCACTCGGACCTCTCGGGTGGCTCCAATTCCTTCGTTTCTCAAAGCATGCATCCAAGCTCTGACAACGCATCCATCGTGTTGGCGTTGAAGCGTTGGTCGAGGGCCAACCCACCTGCCAGCACGTTGGACGCGATGCCACTTCTATGTGCCTCTTCTGAACTAGGTCTTCCTCTATTCTATTTCGATCTATCGCTAGAGCCAGATAGATAGATAGATAGATAGATAGATAGATAGATAGATAGATAGATAGATACGACGGGCTTCCATACAGTTTCCGTCTACCAAATTCACTCACAAGACATTAGTCGCTCCGGGACCATTGTAGAAGACACTTGCCCAAGGTGCCGCGCAGTGAGACTGAACCCTAAACTACATGATTGCGAAGCGAGCTTCTTAACCACACAGCCACGCCTGCGCCTCTATTCAGAAACCAAACTTATTTTAGAAATATATAAAAATGCAAACATTTTTGAAGTGTAAATCGTTCGTTCAATTATGACATATTAAAATAAATTAATCAAAGTTAATATAATTAATTAAAAACAACTGTAGTAGTTCATTTTCAAAACGTAAAAGTAATAAAATTGTATTGTTTCGTTTTCAGAAAAAGAGGAGAGAGCAAGAGTAAAATAGAAAAGAAGTATGATTCATATCTAGTTAAGTGAAGGTTTGTGGACTAGAGGTTAGGGTGTTTGACTCATGATTAGTAAGTCGTATGTTCGAATCCTGGATTGGGCGATGCATTGTGTCTTTGATCCACGCGATTTATTTCGTGTTCTTCTATTCTAGTAAGCTTGAAAGAAGCACGTACGGAGTGTTAATGTAGACCCCCACCTCTCTCTCTCTCTCTCTCCAGTTGTCGTAAACTCGATGGCCCGCTAACTGAACGATGAGATAGCCAATAGGTGTCTGTCTGCTCACGGTTACATAGATATCTAAAACAATTAGCGATAGCTTGGTGCATACAGCTATGCCATACTCACCTATTTTATTTCAATTTAAACTCTCTTCTTTATATCACTCATTATTTTCTTCCCGCCCAACGCACCCTCTATCTCTCTATCTATCTATCTATCTATCTATCTTTCTCACACACATATACACAGACACACACACATACACATACACACACACACACACACACACACACACACACACACACACACACACACACATACACACCTGAAAATGATACAATTTTATTTTACCTTTGCCTTATTCTTTCACCTTCAGAAAATAAAGCAATGAAATTTCAACGTAGTCTCCTTTTTACTTGACTGAACTACGAAAATTATAAAACAATTAAATCAATCAACTTGAAAATAAAAATGCAATATATCATTAACCCCTCCTCCTCTTCCCTTATCAACTGTTTTTCTTCTTATCCGTCTTTTTCTCTCTATTCTTTCTTTTACTATCATTTCCTTACCTTTCTATTACATCGAACCAACAAGAAAGTCTACGAAGTCACTCAACCTGCTAGACATAGCAGTGACTAATTCTCCCCCATGTTTCAACCTACCGTCCAAGAATAGATAAATAAAGTAAATGACCGAATAACATTTATTTTTTATCAAACATCGTCTATATTGCATGCATTATTTTCTTCGTCATTTCCCCTTACCAGTTGTTAATTAACCTAGAAAATATTAACAATTGTATTGTAGTAGAGTTATCGTAAAATGCATACATCAAATATATATATATACATGAGTGTGTGTGTGTGTACTTTCTTTGTACATTAAGGCTACCATTGGTTTCGTGTTAAAGACGCCATCAACAATTATCAAGCCTGTCATATGGAACATCAGTGTTTGTCTCTATTTTGAATCCCAAAATAGAGAGGCACACCAATGTTCCACATGATAGGCTTGGTAATTGTTGAGGGACATCCCTTAACGTGAAACCAATGGTAGCCTTAATCCACAAATAAAGAATCTTTATCCACCAATACAGTGTTCAGCACTAATTCTCATTGTTCGATATTTCCGCGTATGTATATGCATATATATGTATAGGCGAGTTCAATTAGAGGTTATAAAAACCGTCTAAGGGATATTTATATCCAATGAATTACTGGTATATTACCTATATATGATTATAAGTATTAGTATTAACGCTCATAAATGATAGGTAAGGAAAGGAATAAACCGAAGTTTATCTATGTAAAAACTATATAATTTTACTTTATTTATTATTATTTACATAAAAATATATATTATATAATAAAAGTATACATTCATATAGATAATTAAGATAGATATATAAGGGTTCCTATTGAAGCTACATAAGCAAAGATAGAGATATAGCCCGCCCATCAGTACATACATATATAATACAACGTATAAATAATACTTGTTAAATCTTCTTAACCACTTGAGAAATATATAATTGCCTCCTCTTAATCATTAATTATCCCTCTGTTTTCTAGTATGTATAGAGGGTTCAATCTGCATTGATATAAGAGACTTTATTATACCTTACAACAAATATTCCTTATTTACCTATTTCCGCTCCATCGATCAATGATTTATACTTAAAATGACCATCTTTTTGTTTTTTAAATTAACTGACCAATAGTCTCCTCTTAACTGGTAAGACCATTCCTACTTCAGAATTGGGGTAGTACAGCATGTTTTCACCTAGACTACGAAGTAAGCATATATAAAGTTATTGATATTTTTGGTAATAATCTTGATTTATGTTATGTAGCTGAGTCGGGCAGTAAAATTAACCTCAACTAGTATATTCTTATTTTCTCTTTTTCTCTTTCTTTTTCTTTCTTTCACCACACACATTCTTTCACCATAACTACATTTTATGTAGCTGAGTCGGGCAGTTAATTACACCAATATTTATGTTTATGTTTTGTAGAATTGTATAAGTCTTGACTGCTCTTATTATCACGTGCGCAAAATAGAAATATTTTGCCTCCCAGTTTAATAAATTTATTTTAACAATGTTGAAATGCTCCTCATCTAATTTAATTACGCTAATCGATTAGGAAATTATCGATAGATAACTTATGGTTAACTGTTATCATATTAAATTCTTTAACACCCGGTATTTTTACTTTATGACCTAGCCAAAATACTCCAGCAGTATTATATACTCAACTTACGCCGGTAGTAACTTTCCAATGCCACCCCCACTTCCACCCATAGATAGGCATGTACCACTAATTATTATAACTATTCTAATTGCGTAATTAAATTTTTCAGTCGGTCGAAAAGTTTTCAGGGGGATAACGTGTAACCTCAACTAGTATATTCGTATTTTCTCTTTTTCTCTTTCTTTTTCTTCTTTGTCTTTATTTTTCCGCTCTGATAAAGTTTCACTATTTAAATTGGTATGATTATTAACAGTGATAATTATTATTATTGTAATAATTAAGTCTGATTATGCCCTAGATAGCGTGAACAGAAACAGCTGTTAGATGAGATATATTGTCTTTTTTTTTTGTAATCAATAAATAATAATTGATGTGTATCAATTATCAATTTTATCTCCATTTTCTTATTTTTTCTTATATATATATATATATTACAGACATACATACTTACATACATACATATATATATATATATATATATATATATATATATATA